>NW_017670412.1:427611-550026 GCF_001879085.1 Nicotiana attenuata | reverse complement strand
AAGGCTTGAGCCCGCACTTGGCCCTTTAGTTCCTCGCAAGCTGCCCTGACACGGTTCACCTCACCCTTGAGGTACTACAAGGCCTCTGTCTTTTTTTACAGCTAACACGGCAAGAAGAAGTTAGCCTTAAAAATTAAAAAGAAGCAAAGAACGCACTGCACGAAATTACCTGCTCCATGAAATAGCTCTCATAGTTCGAGCTCCGATACGCCTCATATCGCCAATGCTGCAGCTCAACTTCTTTCTCCTTGTAAATAAGCCTAAGATTCTCCCTCATCCCGAATCCTCTGGAACTTGGCCTTCTGACGAAGCAGCTCAGACTTGAGCCTATCACAGGCCTGCGCAGGAAAGATTCAATGAGGGGATGAAGACGCGGGGAATGAGAGAATTATGCGCGAACTCACCGCAAAGTGAAGATGGCAAGTTTTCTCCAGATCAGAACGCACTCCTGATAATACCGCTCCCGCAACCCCGGAAGTATCGGTTCCGGACATAACATGCTCATTCGAGGGAGCCGCTCACCGAGAAACAGGTACCCCGGGGACAGCCGACTCGGGTGATGCCCCGTTCTCAGAAATACGAGCCCGGCCAGTGCCACTAGAAGCTCCCTCGCATGGTGGGTCTCGGACCCTCTTGCTGCTGCCATCTCTCGGCTCGGAAGCCGACGATTCCAACTCTCCTCCGGGAAAATGCTTCCTCGCCCTGAGGAACCGTTTGATATCTGCAAAAACAACGCGTCCAGCGTAGACGAGATGGGAAAATGCCGCCTCAGGAACATATTGACAAAGAAGAAACATACGCACATACCTTGATGATCCGCTCCCCACCTGATGCGAGACATAGCTCGTCACCTGCGTTCATCGCAAGACGAATGGGTCACCAGCCTCCGAACCCAGCCGGGAAAATCGTGAACTTGGCCCGACGCCCATGAAGTTGCTACAACAAAGGGAATAATACTGATTACTTGGCCGGTTTTTTCTATGAACAAAAACTGAAGGAACGGCAAAAGCGCCTCACTTACGCGCATAATTCCACCCTTCGGTGAGCAGCAGGAAATCCACAGGGATGACATCGGTCGTCCTGACTCGGACAAACCAACTGGCCCACCCTCGATCTCCCCCTTCATCGTCATCAACAACGAAGGGCGTGGGTAAGCGGTCCCTCAAGGTTAGCAGACCTCGATGGTGGAAAGGCCGATACAGCCTGATGAAATGGTCAAGCGTGAACTCAAGTCCGGCCTTCTCCACAAAAATCTTATCATCAGCACCGTCCGCCAAAGCGACGGATGGATTTGCAACAAGGTAACCCGATACTTCAAACAAAAGTCGAGCACGGGCTTATCAAGAGGGACAAATGCAAAAGGGTATAAGTACACGCTCAAAAACCCATCAGCAGAGTCCGCGATGCCTTCACGAGAGGAAAGCATCCACAGTGTCATCCCCTCGCTCCACCCACAATATTGCCTCGCCATCTCCAAGTGTTCCCCTCTCATCAAGGACGCCATCTCCAGAGCGAAGCCCTTCGGCTCTCCAACACCGGGAACGGCATCCCCCGACCTTTGCCTTAACGGTTCCGAAGTGGAAGCCATAACTGAAGCAGAACTAACAAAATAATGCAAAAAAGCACAGACACTTTTTGCACTTTAGAAGATAGGGAGCCCTATGCCGAAACGGAAGAACAGCTGCCCAAAAATAATAAAGTCTCACAAAAAGGTCGAAGCCACCCCTCTTATATACAAAAAGCAGTGGCGAAGTCACCTACCAGATGTAAGCTCCACGAAGCTGATGGCCTCGATACGGGTCGGCGGGTCAATACCCGACCCAGGAAACATCCTCCAACAGACGACCAAGCTCGAGGGTCCACGCGAATTATCTCCTTGCTCCATGTAGTGTTTCACATTTGGAACCTCCGTCCACCAAGAAGCAGGGTCGCAATAAGCTCTAGGGCGCCGATGCCAGACGCAAGGCGTGCACCCGGGATCACAATTCCCTCCTTGGAAGAGCAAACCCGAAGAAGCTCCGATCTCCAAAGCTCTACGAGGCCCCAATGAAGTGCCTTGCACATAGGCAAACTCCTCGAACGGAAGCCAACCTTACACTCTTCGAAAGAGTTATCCACATCAAAATCAATAGGACCCATCGAGGCACCCAGGGATGACCTTCATCCGGAGTATCGTTCCCGTAGGCCCCGAAATTTGATGCAAGATCTCCAAACAAACCAGTAGGCCCCGACAGCTCGAGCTTGTTCGGTCGGTCCCTCGCCAAACCCAAGTGCAACAAAAAAGAAAGCAGGAAAAAGCCTTGCCAATCAGCTGGGGACCCAAACAAGCTATCACACCAAGCTACAACGGCCCACAAGCAATAGAAGGCATTTAAAAATCCCGAAGGGCGTGAAAGCAATCAAGCGCCAAAGGAGAAGCAGAGATCTATCTCATGCGGCCCGAAATGACCATCTATGCCCACAACAATAAGGTCTCCGGGGTACCCGAAGACGACCTACATCTGGAGCAGTGCCCCTGGAGGCCCCAGAACTCAACGTGCGATCTCCGGATAACTCGGGAGACTCTTACAAGCACCAACCCATCAGATCGACCCGAAGTTGTCCCGAAGGACGATAGTGGGACCAAAAAAGCCCATGTCAATCGGCAGGAAATCAAAGCAAACACTCACTTCCAAGACTAATATTAGCAATCAACAACACAAAGGAATACATTTGAAGAGCCTCGAAGGGCATGAAAGCGTAAGGGAATAGAGCAAACTCGAAAGCAGAGGTCAACAAATTTCATTTTTCATTTATAATATTTTCAAGTACAAAAGCCCCCGAAGGGTCACAACGTTCGATTACGAAGCCCCGGAGGGTCGTTACATACAAGGTACAAAGGCTTACAAGAATCTACGCCTAAATCTGAGGAGCGGAAGGATGTACATGTGATGAAACCTAGGCGCCCGGTCTGCCCTTGAGAGTTCATCTCCGGTATCAGCATACCCGGGTGCCCCACCCTCGAGCACGTATCATCGAGGGTGACTCCTTTGACCTCTACCTCCCATAGGTTCCCAGCTCAATCCCCTAAGAGATCTCTGTCGGGAAAGATGCAGGGAAGGAAAAGAAGGGGGTGCAGAGGAGGCAGAGAAAAGAGACATGGGCCGCCAAAGCCAAAACTTGAAGATTTGGCGGGCCCCCATCTCAACAGCCGGCGGTGCCACTTTATCCTTCGGGAAGGAAGAGCCCTAGGAATGAAGTGCCACACCAGGCCCAGGTAGAAGAGTGAGCAGCGGTGCATAATCCGAACAACCGTCTAAGCAAAGGTGAAACCAACTCTCCATCCATCGCCATCTCGAGCCGACGGTAGCAATAACGGCCAACGTACATGTTTACGTTTGATGAAGGTAGACCCCGACAGAAGGCTTCGACGCGGCTCGGAAGGTCCCCTCCAAATAGCCTCAAGATAAAAAGCTCCCATCATGATAATCAAAGACAAAAGAAGACGATGGGAAGGAAGAAGCAAAACGTATCAGCAGAAGTGTTGAGATGAAAATATGCAATACCACAAAATGCCCTCATTTATAGGGAGGAAATGGCACGGTCATCGATGCTATGAAAGATTGACCGACGGGTGTAATTACTACGTCCTTGAAAAAATGAACCAACGACAGCACTTTTGCCTCGAGGAGCAGAAACAATAGGACGTCGAGCAGAGATCTGTGAGACACGCCAACAGTTACGAAGGATTGCGCCGCGATCTGAATCGCCATTATAGCATTACCAAAGGAAGCTTGAGGAGTCGAGTGTCGGAATCGTTTCCCATCACTTCATCATGAGAAACGCGGAGACTATATGTACGTGGTAAAAATCAGAAGACTTAATTTTTGCTATCAAGACAATTTCGGAAGCCTCCCTCGATACGCCGAGGATGGAAGGCCACGATCGAGTTCTCGGCCTCAGGGCTCGTTGAGGTCTGAATCAAAGGAAGCAGGGCCCGAGGTCAGGGTGAGAGGAGATGTCTCCGAAGCACATGGCTACACCTGACAGTGCCGGTCTATCTGTAACCTACTGAGATGACGTGCGATAGGTCGTCCCATCTTCCTACTCTTGTAAATAATATATGCATATTTTACCGAGTCCCCTCGCCTATATAAGGGGGACTCACCCACCTTGTAAGGGACTGATGTTGCTCCACTTCTCCAATAAGCAATAATATCTCTCTATCTCTTTCTTCTAAGTTAACTGTGTTCTTCGACCTCGAGGTCGCCCTAGCATTTTATTGTTCTTCGTTTGTTCTTCGTCATTTAGCTCAAGATTGATGGTATAAATCCTTATACACATACTTATCTGTTATCCCCTTCCCAAATACCCTCGATAAGATTACCTCCGATAGGCCCGAGGTAGGCTCGAGGCCTGGCCCCGGGGTATCTACTGGCTTGTTCTAAGCCCCGGAACGCCCCCCTTACAGGTTCGATTGTTATTTTGTTTAGCTTTATCTTTACTGTCATACTCCGTATTTAACACTAATCACCCTTCCAAACTAGCTCGGGAATAGATCACGTATTTTTAGAATTCCATTTATCAATTTAATTGTTGTTACCATTTTCACGATAAATATAAGGCTATCCCTTCTTTCTTTTTGGCATGATCTATACGACACGAACGAAACGAGCAAATGCACAACTTCCATAAATGACTCTATTCATAGAAATACCAGAGATCCTTATGTTCTTGATTCCCCATGTGTCATATTATTCTATCATTTGTTCATGGGTCTCAAAATACGTATGTTGGTAAAGTTTATTTCATGATATTAATCAGAGGCATAATGATCTTATGACATACCGAGAGATTTTATTAACGTATTTCATATGCATTTCATGCATTCATACATGCACATTGACCCATGACCAGATGTCATTATATACGCGTGTATATATGTATATATATGTATATGGGGTATGGGAAAGGTTATGGTGTTATATACGCACCACCTGATCAGGTGGTATACGTCGATGATTTTTCCCATAGTGGCCGAGATGATATGATGGGATGCCCTCAGAGGCCTGATGATGTTATGAAACATGTACCCATGCATGACATGACATTCATACGCATATGCATGACACTATAATTATTTCATGATTTACAGAGTTATCCAGACTTACAAGTTGAGTCATTTACTCTATATTTCTTCCATGTTTGTTATGTACTAATTTATGCGCCTTACATACTCGTTACGTTATTTGTACTGACGTCCCTTTTGCCTGAGACGCTGCATTTCATGCCCGCAGGTCCCGACAGACAGGTCGAGAGTCCCCCAAGTAGGCTATCAACTCAGCAGAAGATGTTGGTGCGCTCCATTTGCTCTGGAGGTACTTGTTTGGGCAGTATGATTTAGACGCTTATTGTTTGGTATGGCGGGGCCCTGTCCCGACCTTTATGTTAAGTGTGTACTCTTAGAGACTTGTAGACAGATGTCATGTATACGAATGCTTGTATGGCCTGGCTGGCCTATGTTTCGAGTTTACAAATGATCATGTTGGCGTTATAGGCACGTATGTCACATGTATAAGTTTTTATGTCGGATTGGGTTGTTCTATATTGAGTATTCCCTTATGTTTATTATGGTTAGCCCATGACGACCCGATTTGCCCATTTTCCAATGAAAGTACAATAAGAAAGATATGTTATGTTGGTACTCGGTTGAGTAAGGTACCGGGTGCTCGTTGCGGCTCATAGGTTTGGGTCGTGACACTCGCTCTACTATGTAGGTCATTGTGGAACCCAAACTCCTCCTCCTCTACTCTCCATAAGCCAATATCACTTTAGATTGTAACACTCAAAACAAGGTTTGTGAAGAAGTACGCTCATCTCTATCGAAAGAATGTCACAAGTCCGGCTCTAAGTACCATAAGCTTGCCCCTTATGTAAATCACCACTAATGTAAGCTCACTCAACTCGAAATCAAATAGGGCTTTTGTGGGAATATAATGAAGGCTATTTGATCAAGGTAGGACTTATTCGGCATGTAATGGTTTCATCTTTCCTTAAGCACTCCATTTTCTCATTTCGGCTCATACACACTTGACTCTTAGAGTCATTTTCTTCTTCCTTAGGAGAACTAGAGAGACACATTGTCACTCTTTATTGCTCATGACAATCATTTTTCTCCTTTTCTAATTATTCCAAGCCTTTCATCATTGCTTTCTCTGAATCCCTTTAATTTTCACTTTCTTTCTAACACGTTTCTTTTTTGTCTTTCTTTCTTTTCTTTGCCTTCCCTTTTCTTCATTTCTTTTTGTTCTTTGTACCTTTTATCACTTTCATATTCCTTGTCTCTCCCCCAAACTTATGCTTTTGCCAACTGTTTATCAAGAATGCTAAGGAAAGATCGGGTGCCAAAAGAGGGTCATTATAGAACGTATAAACACATGTAACGTGGTTATTGAAAGAAAAAGGCCTTAGGCTCAAAGGGGTTGACTAGGGATATCATATTGGTAGACTAAGGAAGCTTTCAAGTTTCAAATTTTTTATCAAGGAGAGCCTACAATCATTTCTCAAGTTGAGCTACACTTAGAATTTCGCCTAGACAAACATTCAGAGCATGTTCTACACTTATTGGCACAGGACTTGGACTTGCAATTCATTATATCACCTCTCAAGTTGCTAGATTGTTAAAGAGAACAGAGCCGAGGGCCCAGAACAACCCTATCTATGATTGAGCATGACAAATGGCTCCAAGAAGCCACTCGATGATTGTTTTAGTCAGCACAAGAGTCTAAAGGTCACGACTAGAGCTATTCTTTGCCAATAAACTTGTTTCTAACAATAAGGTCGAAGGTAAATGTATTAGGCCTAAGTGAGGCCTGCTTGAGACACTTTTATTCATTACTACTATTTACACCAAAACATAAAGAAAATGGACTCGATCTCTTGAGAAGGTTGTCATGCCATCCATCGTTGGGAAGAGCCACCCGGTTCACACAACATTCACATTTGGAAAGAACCGTGGCATTAAGAAAACCAAAGGCTTATTGTCAACATAAAACTTAAAAAAGAAAAAAAATCTAACTAATAAACAAGAAGCTACTAAAGGAAATAAGAAGCTATGCTACTATGGGAAAATAACAAAAGAAGTTATGAAGTAAACTACGGAAATTAAACTGAATATATACAAACATGAGGTAAAGCGAAATATACATAAATGGAAATGAATATATACATCAAATGGTAAAAATATATACATACCAAAAGTAAAAATGATGAATATATACATACCAAAAGTAAAAATAACGAATATATACATACCAAAAGTAAAAATAACGATAAGTAAAGATAAAGAAAAATAGTGTACTGGTTATTACATACCAAATGTCATAAATCAAAATGAACCACCCCCAAATGAAAGATAGCATTGTCCTCAATGCTAATAATCAAATAGGAATGGGAAAAGGGGTGGAGAGTAAAGAAAACTCCCTATGTGGCCTCTGTCTGCATGGGGTCCTCCACCTGAATAGTGTCCTCAGCATCCTCCAGTTGTATCTCCTCATCCTCTGACTAGGGGACTACAGGGTTGCTGAGCATCTGAATCAGCTCCTCAGCAGTTTGTGATTTTGCAGCTGGCTCCTCAGACTGGCCGGCTGCTGCCCTTGGTGCCATGAGCTCTGCTGCATGTGCTCCTGGGACTATCTCCTCCATAAGAAGGTCCATAGGCAAATCTCCCGCATGTGCAATCTTCTCAACCTCCTTGGCCAACTTCCCGTCCTAATCCTTTTGAGTCTTTTTCAGCTTCCTCACCTGCTTCCCCAAGTCCTTGATCACCTTCCCATGTGCATCAAGAGTTTCCCTAATCTTTTTTTGGTCGTCCAGAATCTTCTTCCGGTTGTCAAGAATCTTCTTCAATAGGTCCTCCACTGATGGAGGTACCTGAAGCTCTGTTCGGACTGAAGGCTGTGCTGCCACTACACTAGATATGGTAGACAGCTTTGTGGTAGTTGCCTGTATCCAGTTGTTAAGACTGGCTAGTGTCTGGGAAACTCTCAATGCAGTCTAAGGGTGGGTAGAATATGATGGCACTGAAGATGGAGGAGGCATGGTTGTTGCTCCGGTAGAAGTACCGATGGCTGTGGAGGTCTCTGCAATTGATCCTGTGGCCATTACCCCTGGCTCTTCAGACTGGCCAGTGGAGGTAGTGGCTTTACCCTTGAATTTAGGGTTGTTCGGTCCTTGGAGGCGATACCATGAGAAAGGCTTTTAAGCCTTCACCTCCACATCAAAGTGCCTCAGCTCAACCCCTTGGTCTTTGAAGTACTCACTCAGGAAGTTGGGGTAGGGATAAGATCTTTATTTTTTCTACACTGCTTTGGAGATGTGGTACAACATCAAGTTCCCTACACTTATAGGATATCCTGCCATAATAGAAGCTACCAACACTGCTCGGGAAAGTGGGAGGACATGGTCATGCTGGCAAGGGTCAAGACGGCTGCACACAAATGTTTGCCACCCTTTTGCTTCAAAGTTAAGGGTGTTTCTGACTATTGGCACTCCTGGTGTAAGCCATTCAGGTGTCGACCCTGAAATAGCAAGTATTTCAGCTAGCCATGGACGAACTGCCTCGCCCAAGGCTAGCTTCTCCAGGTATTGCACTGACTCAACCTCCTCAAACCCTGCATATATGCTCAGTGCTCCACCATCAAACCGGATTTTCAAATTCCAGACCTTCGTCACTTTTGTACCCTTTTTGTTGTGGGCAACATTGGCATAAAACTCCTTGACAAGGTATTCATTGGCATCAAGCGGATGGCTGGAGAACCACTTCCACCTTTTTCTCTCTGAGAATTGTCTTAGAACATTTGTATTGTGCTGGCTAAGGTCTTTGGTTATGAATTGTCGCTCAAGGGTGAGCGATATATGGGTCCACCATTCTCGAAATTCGGCATAAGCTTTCTCTCTCACAAACCTATCGGCCCATACATCCGGGTTCCTTGATCTAGCCAAGCTTCCCACAACTGTATCACCCCCTCTCCCATCATCCGGGACATCATCATCATCATCTACATTGATTGGTACTGAGTGAGCACGTGCGGAAGAGGGTTAAGAATCTTCACTACCCCCTTCCGACCCCCCAGATGAACCCTCAGAGGAGGAGGACTCATCAACTAAATGCAATCTCCCTTGGATTTTTTGTTGTTGGGACTGAACTTCCGGTTGTACATGTCCGGAGATTCCTTCAGAAGCCTCCTAGATGGGACATACTCACTAGTATCTGAAGTGACTTGGGCTTTATTGGCGGTTTCTTGCCGATTACTTTTTGAACTGACAGAGGTATGTTGGATTTGCCTCTACCCCGGCCTCGGGAGGGTTCTGCCCTTACTTTTGAAGTATCACCTCTACCTCGGGAATGCACCATTATCTGCAACACACAAGTAGTGAAAGTCAGTTAGGATTGGGGTTCAACATGTGTTAAGGCATTACAGAAGAACTGAAAGACAGTGCATCTCAGAACAGGGCAGCGCGAACTGCACAAAAGTGAGTGCGGCCACGAAATGCGGATCGCGGACCACCTAAAAGTGAACGCGGCTGTGAAGAGGTCAGGCTCAAACTAGTGACTCTCTGAACTTGATCAAATGCGGACCGCAAAAAATAGTTAGCGGCCGCGAATGACCCATCGTGGACCGTGTAAAAGTAAACGCGGCCGCAAAGGCAAATGATAAACTCTCTGAAGTTTAAAAGCGCGGACCGCAAAAACTTGGACACGGCCGTAAAAGCTAAACAACCCTCAGTGCTTTAAAGTTAGGGTCTCGCGGACCGCGTAGTTTCCGACGTGTCCGCATACCCTATCGCGGACCATGGAAAATTGACCGCGGCCGCAAAATTCAAATGAAATCGGCACTGAAGAACACTGACAACTAGGGTTTTCACTAATTGTGCAAAAATTATAGCAATTAACCATGCAAAGTTACTAACCCCAGTCCCCATTAGGCATACACTACCCACATGTATTTAAGCAGCAATAAAGCATTAATTTGACATTATGGCATGCATTTAACCCTAACTAAAAAGGAAAACTAAAACAAAGAGAAAAAAAATTAAAATAAAAAGATAAAATCAAATCATTGAAATGAACATACCAGTTGTAAAATGTGGTAGGAAATCTACACTTTATGCGAATGAGATTAATTTAAACCTAGTAAAGATGCACAGTGCTTTAGGTGAGTTTAAGAAGTTAGGGTTCGTAAAGTGTGAAATGATTCAAGAACATCTATTTATACTCAGAACCAGTGGACCCACCGCCTTACCTAAGTGCGGCCGTGAAATTTTGTCGCGGTCCGCACTATTTTACCTTTTGTGGAACTGCTTCAGTCACATGGGAGCGGACCGCGAAATAATGGTCGCGGTCGTAGAAATTCTGTGGTCCGCGAAAATTTGAACGCGACCGTAAACTCTTAAGGATTTTTGACAGGCCAACTTTAGAGAGATGGCATTTTTCTCATTTCAACTATGTGACCGCGCACAGAGTTGTGCGGCCACGAAGTGTTCACCGCGGTCCGTGAAATGTTAGGCGCGGTCCGCGAAAGTTCACCACTTGGCCGGATTTTCCTTGTCAAAATGCTGCACTGCACAACCAATCCCTACATACACTTTACAACCAGCTAGTCCAAATAATGCCTAATCTAAGAAGAAAATCAAAAGAAAGAAAAACACATAGGTTGGCTCCTAAGAAGCACCTGATTTAACGTCGCAGCACGATGCATGTTACCATCATTCACTTGAGATGGATGAATGCCACAACGTGGCATCATAACCTTACCGAGGTAGTGCTTCACTCGGTGCCCATTGACTCTAAAGGTCTCACCATTCTTGTTTTTCACATCTAGAGCACCAAAAGGAATCGCATGCACCATTTCAAAGGAACCGCTCCATTTTGACTTTAGCTTTCTCGGAAACATCCGTAACCGAGATTTGAATAAGAGAACAAGGTCACCTTCTTTGAATTCTTTCTTTCGAATATACTTATTGTATACGGCTAAAATCGAAGAGTCCGATTTTATGATCATTGTATCATTCCGTAGCTTCACCGGGAAGGCCCGAGGCACAGCTCGAGGTTCAACCCCGAGGGTTCCTTGGCTCGACCTTGGGACAGCACAAATCGGTGGCTACCAGGAACAAGCGAGGAGTTCCCAAGGCATGTGACCAAAGCTGACAATCCCTACAAGAGTAGTACTAGTCTGTACCAGACTAGTGAATAGTTGTACCAGCTACGTTTTTTTGTAACAATTACGCATCTACCATGTTGGGATTCCCCTTCTTATATAAAGGGGACCCTTACCATTTTGTAAGGGGGATGATATTCAATACAAGAACAAGAACATTCTCTGCTCTTTAAACTAAAACTTATTCTCCATTGATTTTATTGCTTATATTTATTACATTGCCTACATTCACTGCATTTCACTGATTTTTCTTCATTTATTACTCATCATTGATCATAAAGAGCCCTCATCAAAGCTCTTAATACCGTTAGTCCTTCATCGACCGTCTCCAGTCCAGCTTATCAGCTTAACCTCGAGGCCCCGTGTAGGCTAGTTCGAGGCCCCGATTCTCGGCTACTCGGTTTGCATAACGTTCTGTCTTTAAGCTTTTACCCTATTTTCTGGTCTCACACTTAGCATCTATTGCCTAGCAACTAGCATAAAAATAAATCACGTATTTTTAGAACCACAAAATCAAATCTAATTGTAATTACCATTTTCAAGGTAAACAGTTTGGTGCCCACCGTGGGGCTAAAAATAATAGTGATTGTTTTCGTGCTGGTTACTAAATAACGCAAGTTATCCTTCACACTTTTTCTTGTCCAAGAATGTTTGATTTCAGACAGACGGGAAGAAAGAGAGGCAGACGGGAGAAACGGAACGGAAAAACCCCATCACATCGTTCATATGATCATCGGACGGACCAACGTTCCCCAAGGACCCGTGATCAAACGGGAAAAGGTTTCCACTGCAGTGGTAGGGCAAATTCGGGGCTGCATGCCCGAGGACATCCTTGCATTCAGTGAAGAGGACTTCGAGACCTTGTCTCATCCCCATAACGATGCGGTGGTAATTTCATTTCTCTTGAATAACGTTCAAATTAAACGTGTACTCGTGGATCTAGGTAGCTCGACCAACGTAATCAGGTCGAAGGTGGTAGAGCATCTCAAATTGCTCGATCAAATCATACCTACCTCCCGAGTCCTCAACGACTTCAATATGGCCCGTGAAACAACGAAGGGGGAGATCACCCTCCCGGTCAACGTGTCCGACACAATTCGAAACATAAAATTTCATGTCATCGAAGGTGACATAAGGTAAAATGCATTGCCTCGAAGGCCATGGATACACAACATGAGATATACCGTCAACTCTTCATCAGAAGATAAAGTTTTTGACAAAAGACGGTATAAAAATGGTATATGGAGAATAACATGCAGCGAAGGAGATGTTTGCGGTTCACGAGGAGGCACCCTCACCACCCTCCACCTCGAGGAGCCGGAGGACCAACAGACTCCCGAGAACGACGAAGAATACTTCCTCGCCCCCTGAACCTTCGTTGCCCCCGAAGAATCGGATGCAACAAAATCAACAGTTGAAGAGCTGGAGCAAACCGTTTTGATCGAGCATCTCCCAGATCGGAAGGTACCTGGGAACGGGATTAATCCCCGAACTCAGGAAACATTTCATTCAATTCCTATTAATAACATCGATTACTTTGCGTGGTACCACTTAGATATAATAGGGATCCCGCCAGAAATAACAACCCATCGACTAAGTGTCGACCCCAGGTTCAAACCGGTGAAGCAAAAAAGAAGACCTCAATCCGAGGTAAAGCACGCGTTCATCAAGGATGAGGTAACAAAACTCCTCAAAATAGATCTATCAGGGAAGTGAAATATCCCGAATGGTTGGCCAGTGTGGTGGTAGTACCCAGAAAAGGGAATAAGTTAAGAATGTTCGTAGAATATAAAGACTTAAATAGAGCATGCCCCAAAAATTCATTCCCATTGCCCAACATCGACCGCTTGATCGATGCCACGGCCGGCCACGAGATCCTCACCTTTCTCGATGCCTACTCGACGTATAATCAAATTTAGATGAACTCCGGGGATAGGGAAAAACTTATTTCATCACGAAGTACGGCAGATAATGTTATAATGTGATGCCCTTCAGGCTAAAAAATGCGGGAGCGAAGTATCAACGCCTAGTCAATTAGATGTTCGAACATCAAATAGGCAATTCCACGGAAGTTTACATTGACAATATGCTCGTTAAGTCCCCATGCATAGATGACCATTTAACTCATTTGCAGGAAACATTCGACATCCTTAGAAGCTACAACATGAAACCCAATCCTGAGAAATGTGCCTTCGGAGTGGGCTCGGGCAAGTTCTTAGGCTTTATGGTGTCAAACGGGGGGATTGAGATCAACCCTGATAAAATCAAAGCTATCGAAGAGATCACGATGGTAAACAATGTGAAGGCCGTGCAATGGCTGACTGGGTGAATAGCGGCCTTGGGCCGATTCATATCAAGGTCGTCAGACAGGAGTCATCATTTCTTCTCCCTACTTAAAAAGAAAAACAGCTTCGAATGGACTTCGAAATGCCAACGTGCCTTGGAGCAATTAAAGTCTGACGAACCCGCCTTTACTCCACACCCCGATGGAGGATGAAACACTGTATTTGTACCTGGCTGTGTCCGAGGTAGCGGTAAGTGGTGTGCTGGTTCAAGAAGAGCAAGGTATGCAATTCCCTGTCTATTATGTATGTCAGACACTAGGAGATGCCGAAACCAGGTATCCGCACCTAGAAAAGTTAGCTCTTGCATTAATAAGCGCATCTCAAAAATTAAAGCCTTATTTTCAATGCCATCGTATTTGTGTTTCAACAACATATCCTCTTCGAAGCATATTGCATATTCCCGAATTGTCAGGGCGTCTGGCTAAATAGGCGATCGAACTCGAGGGGTACGATATCGAATACCAACCTCGAACGGCTATCAAGTCCCAAATTTTGGCAGATTTTGTGGCCGACCTCACACCTGTGCTCGTGCCCCAGGTAGAGAAAGAACTTCTACTAAAAACGGGCACATCCTTGGGGGTATGGACCTTGTTCACCAACGGTGCCCCGAACGTGAAAGGGTCCGGACTCGCTATAGTCCTGAAGCCACCCACGGGGCGGCATGATTAGGCAATCTATAAAAAATGCAAAATTTACTAACAATGAAGCCGAGTATGCGGCTATGATTGCAGGTCTGGAATTGGCCAAAGGCCTAGGAGTGGAAGTCACCGAAGCAAAATGTGATTCCTTTCTGGTGGTAAACCAGGTAAATGGGAACTTCGAGGTTCGAGAAGACTGGATGCAAAGATACTTAGACAAAATTCAAGTCACATTGCACTGCTTTAAAGAATGGACCCTGGTCCACATACCCCAAAAATAGAATAGCGAGGCCGATGCTCTCGCAAACTTAGGATCAACCACCGAGGAAGATTACATACTCCCCGGAGCTGTTGTTCAGCTATCCAAATCAGTGATCGAGGAAGGCCACGCCGAGATCAACTCCAATAGCCTGACATGGGATTCGAGAAACAAATATATCGATTATTTAGAAATGGGAAGCTACCTGCGGACCCAAAAGAGTCGAGGGCTCTGCGAACTAAAGCAGCCCGATTCTCGCTCGACAAAAATGTAACTCTATACAGAAGAACCTTTGATGAGCCCCTAGCAGTATGCCTAGGACTGGGGGACACAGACTACGTGCTCTGAGAAATCCACGAGGGCACCTGCGGAAATCACTTCGGTGCCGATTCCTTAGTCCGGAAGGTGATCACAGCAGGTTACTATTGGGACAACATGGAGAAAGACACCAAAGAATTCGTCCGAAAATGCGACAAATGCCAAAGATTCGCACCGATGATTCACCAACCCGGTGAACAGCTACATTCAGTCCTGTCACCATGGCCGTTCATCAAATGGGGGATGGACATCGTCGGACCCCTGCCAACGGCGCCGTAAAGCTGGATTTATTTTATTTGTGACTGACTACTTCTCAAAATGGGTGGAAGTGCAGGCCTTCGAGAAGATAAGAGAAAAAGAAGTCATTAACTTCATTTGGGACCATATCATGTGTCGATTCGGGATTCCCTCCGAGATAACGCGTGATAACGGGAAACAGTTCATCGGAAGCAAAGTAACAAAATTCCTCGAAGACCATAAAATCAAAAGGATCCTATCAAAACCCTACCACCCATGTGCAAACGGTCAAGCCGAGTCCACGAACAAGACCATCATTCAAAACATGAAAAAGAAGTTGGAAAATACAAAAGGAAAATGGAAAGAAATGTTGCCCGAGGTACTATGGGCATATCGAACAACTCCAAAGTCGAGAACAAGAGAGACGCCTTTCTCTCTGGTATATGGCTCCGAGGCTTTAATATCGGTCGAGGTCGGAGAGCCGAGCGCCAGATTTCAACATGCCACCAAGAGCTCAAACAATGAGGCCATGACTGCAGCCCTCGAACTATTAGATGAAAAGCGGGAAGCTTCGCTGGTCCGAATGGCTGCCCAAAAACAAAGAATCGAAAGATATTATAACAGGAGAGCAAATCTCCGACATTTCGGAGTCGGGGACTTAGTCCTAAGGAAAGTCACCCTAAACACTCGAAACCCTAATGAAGGAAAGCTAGGCCCAAGCTGGGAAGGACCGTACCGCGTCCTCGGAGTAATCGGCAAAGGTTCCTACAAGCTCGGCACCATGGAAGGAGAACAACTTCCAAGCAATTGGAACATATCAATGCTCAAACGCTATTACTGCTAAGGTGTCCGATAGAAACGCCGGAGCATCCTCCAATTCAAAGACCTTGGGTTTTAAAGCATATGTTGCACTCTTTTCCTTCGATTGGATTTGGTCCCAAAGGGTTTTACCGGCAAGGTTTTTAACGAGGCAACATCTATATGCTACATAAGGAGAACTTAACAAGTATTCAAAGCTTCTCTTCAATGAACCTCGAATACTGGGGGTATCCCCCCGGAGATCTCCCCCTCGAGGAAGTCAAGATGATGAGACAAAAAGGGTCTCGGTAGGAAAATGATGTATCGGGCCAAACGGTCAAATGAACCGTGTCCACATAGATTAATTAAACCCTTGACGAAGAAAACATGTATACTTGTACAAAGTAATCAAAGGAATATCTTCTATCATCATCAAAATGCATTAAGCTTCAAAGAAGTTTGCTATTTTTACAAGAAACGACCCCAGAGCCAGAAATTTCCCGAACACTCGGGGACTGACATCAAAAACTCCAAGCTGTAAGACCTCCGGGCCAGAAACTCCGAGCTCGTAAGCCCTCGATGAGGCAGCATCATAATATACAAAGAATGGCTCTAGAGCCAAAGACTCTCGATGTCTCAGGGACTGTCGCCGACGGTCACCCCATTGAGGTATCAAGAACCCGAGGCCATAAGACCCCATACGGGCGACCTCGAGCCCAAAGCCCTCCGCGTGGAAATGTTAGAAAATTTAAGACCTCCACGAGGCGTTATCAACAGCGTAAGCCCTCCATAAGGCAATACCAAATCTGTAAGATCTCAAGCCAGGCATGAATTAAACTTGTACCAAGTAACCCATCTGTAAGACCTCGAGCTAGGCATGAATTTACTTGTACTAAGTAACCTATCTGTAAGACCTCGAGCCATGAACGAATTATACTTATACCAAGTAACCTATCTGTAAGACCTCGAGCCAGGAATGAATCATACTTGTGCCAAGTAACCTATCTGTAAGACCTCAAGTAAGGCATGTTCAAATTAATAAGAGCCTACAAAAGGCATAATCCCGATCATAAAAGTTAAGGCTATATATCCGAACTTGTAAGACACCTAAAAAGGCATACCCTCTATATAGACGCCGAAGCTACTTCACTCGGGGACTAAAAAGCTACGGCCAAATACAATGACTACGGTCACAAGGCTGTGCCAGCCAAACTAACGCGACTCGGGGACGCCCGACCGTCGCCATAAAATCACAGGCCATCAATTACTTCAAAAATACTTCAAAAAGAACCGGTTAACCAGGCTACCCTCGGCATAAGTGAAAGAGCTTCTATCACATCAGCTCCAAACAATAAAAAGGCCTTGAAACAATTCAGCCATCAAGCGAAACCTCCCGAGGTGCTCGTCCATCGTCACATAACGGCTCGCAATCGAGGTTCTTATTTAACCGTCGAAGAGAAGGACGAGCACAAAAAACTTCAACAGGGGAAAAATAATCCTATATTAAAGGTCGTACCGACCCAATGCGTAAGAGCCACTATCGCCAGCTTAAATTAAAGGTTGTACCGACCCAATGCGTAAGAGACATTGTCGCCAGCTTAAATTAAATATCATACCGACCCAACGCGTAAGAGTCACTGTCGCCAGCTTAAATTAAAGGTCGTACCTACCCAACGCGTAAGAGCCTAAGCGCCAGCCTAAAGAGCCTCGAGGCCGATGAAAGAGCGCACTGACCAAATGCGTAAGAGCTCAAAGGCCTGCTCAAATAACCGCAGGGCCGATATTTTAGACCTAAAGGTCAATGAACTCAAGTCAAAACACGACTCGGGGACTAAGCCCCAAATGGTCAACTTTCGACCATTACAAATCGCTCAGCGATAGCAGAAACCTAAGGGTTCAATTTGAGGCCCACAATTTAAGACCAATTGTCAACGAGCGTCACAGTTTATTCCTAAAAAGCAAAAGAAAAACGATAAACGATGGAAAACAAAAGCCTTTAACATATATGTTGAAAGTTCACTAGGGTGCTTTTACAAGACTTATGTTTAAAGCCCTCACAGAGAGAGCAAATAAAACTTTAATCCACCACCGGGGCTATGCCTTCGACAGCTCCCTTGGAAGTTGTGCCTTCAACAGCACTGGCCGCGACCCCCGGGTTTTCTACGGCCTCTTCCCCTTTGGGGATTCCGCCTCCACCTTCATCATCTCCCGAGCCACTGCTCGGCTCGCCTTCAGAAGAAAGCAGGGCCACGGCCTCCTCTTCCAAAGTCTGCACCCTCTCGATCTCGGCGGACAAATTGATGCTCCCCGAATACACATCCTTGAGAGCCTACCTCCGAGATTCTAACCGGGCATGCTTCACGGCTCGGGACAATTGCAGCTCAGCCTCTTCAGACACCTTCCTGGCGTGAGCATTTGCAGTAGCAGCATCCTCCTTGTACGAGGATACAAATGTCCCGACTTCAGCTCTAACCTCGGATAGCGCGGCAACCAACTCAGTATGAAGGCCCTTATACTTATTACTCTCCGGCGTCGCATCATCAACTTGATGTCCGACTGAGACCACCTCTCCCTGGAGAGTATCTCTCTCAGAGATTGTCTCACTCACGTGCCGTTTGAGTTCGAGAATTTCAGAGTCCCTGGCTCGGAGTTTCTCCCTCATTAGGACATCTTTCTTCTCAAGCTGCAAAGATCGACCCGAAGGTGTTAATGCACTAACGTCGAGTAAGCACGTAAACAAAAAACAAAGAGGAACTATATAACCTGCTCAGTAAGATGAGTCCTTTCTCGGGACGCCGCCTCCAAACAGTCCCGAAGGCCACGGAGCTCCCCCTCCCTCTTGGTAGAAAGAGCTCTAAGCTTATCAGCTTCCGAGGTAAGCTTCCTGTGCTCACCCTCATAACGAGTCAGCTCGGCTTGAATCCTAGCAAAGGTCTGATTAAAAAGCACATTGGCCTGGAACCATGCAAGAAACAAAGTTAGCAAGACGAAGATCAGGGCACCGAGCAAAATTTACGAGAAAATTGTCATGACCCAAACCGAAGGGGCTACGACGGGCACCCGGTGCCTTACTCAACCGAGTACCAACGAACATATCTTTCTTATCATACTATCATGGGTAAATGATCCAGAAAACCCGTCATAAGACAACAAGAATAAAACATAAGGGAATACTCAACATATGATGGCCCAACATGATATACAAACTTATACACGTGACATACAGGGCTATAAGGACGACATGACCATTTGCAAACTCAAAACATAGGCCGATAAGGCCATACAAGTATCCATACACCTGACATCTGTCTACAAGCCTCTAAGAGTACATAAAATCATAAAGGTCGAGACACGGCCCCGCCATACCAATCAATACATATCCAAAGCATACTGACCAAATAGGCAACTCCGGAGCAAGTGGAGTGCACCAACACCTTCCGCTGAGCTGATAGCCTACTTGGAGGACTGTCAACCTATAAATCGGGACCTGCGGGCATGAAACGCAGCGTCCCCAGGCAAAAAGGACATCAGTACGAATAAAGTACCGAGTATGTAAGGCAGGAAAAATATAAACAAGAACAGTAATGTAAAGAGGATAGAGGATATACAACCAGTAACATCTGAGTGCCTCTGGGGGCTACTGACATGAAATGCATAATACATATATATACACATAAACTTTTAAAAACATACGCCTCTGTGGGCATCATCATCATCATATCGTACCCGACCTCAAAGAGGACTCGGTAAAAACATACCCGGCTATCATAAGGCTCGGTAGAATCGTACCCGGCCACGTGGAGCTCAGTAAACCCAACTGATCAGTGGTTGCACAATAGGTGCCGTACCTGGCCGACTATAGCGTGGCTCGGTAGCGTAAAATAGTTACATATATATAATGCATGCTAGACTCGTGGAATCACGTTCTTAACCTTTCGGAGTGACGTAAGGTCGTTGCACCTTCGATTAACATTATGGACATCATACCATCAATATGAACTTCTATATGATTCAAGAATCATACATACTTGCTTAGAATAACTTTATAGGAAAGAATAACATGGGAAACCTTAGTTGCTAGGAGTAGATCCGTTATGAAATAGCGTATACATTTCACTTTAGATCATGCCAAAAGAAAGAAGGAAGTGCCTTAACATACCTTTGAAATCTTCTATCCAATCTTCAAGCAAGCTCAATATGATCTACTTATGTCTACAATGAGTAAACCGACTTTGTCGGCATCATATAAGCGTTTTAACACTCATATTTGGAAACCAATATTCTACAAGAAAACGGATAGCACCTCCCCTATTTGTACTACATCCCATATGTTACCAAAGTCACCAAACAACAACAATATAATTCACAATAAGCTCTCCGATTTGTTCAACAACCATTTTGAGCGGCAAGCTCGATTTACGATTAACAAAATATGGTTTGAATCCAATTCCTTTTCATGAATCTACCTACAACATATATAACATCATACTTATGCTTATTATTTTCAACCCAAAACATCATAAGCATAATCATCAAATTTAGTCCACACACCTAGCACCTTAACCTTTATCGTCAACATCTTATTTTTCATGATATCTTCTTCAATCCACTGAATAAGAACATTGATAAGCTTAAAAACAGCAGCCACAACATAATAAAACTATTTATAACAATTTCCAGCCACAACAAACTATATATATAGCCTCAATACAGCCCACAAAAAAGATAACGATTCATTATGCCATGTCAATTACTATCTTGTAGATTTTCACTCAAATAACTCAACCAACACATGATTTACCTTAAGCACAACCAAGAACATGATTAACTTACCTTAGGCAGTAGATACAACTTGAAATCCCCAGTTGGTGTAGCTCACAACAACCCTCAATCACACCACAACACTATAGGAGTTGTATTCTATTCTTGAATCAACTTTTGTGTTCATGTTGGTGTGTAAAAACTTGTATTTCGCCTTGAAACTCTAATATACATGAAGGAGGTACTGATTCTTAGCTTAATCATAAAGAACAACACGAAATTTGAGGTTGCTTACCTTTGAAGAACCCTCCAAAACAGCCACAAGATGAAGAACTACAGTCTAGCAAGCACCACGGGATTTCTAGTATTGGGTTCATGTTTTTATCTTAGGTTTTCACCCTAGAATCATGAAGGAAGCCTTGGAAATAATTTAGGAGGGTTTAGGAACTGTTGTGGATGAGAAAATGAGTTAAAACGACATATAAATGACTTAAATACAAGCTGAAGTTCAAACCGACTTTGTGGGTCCCATGGGAGCTGCTTGCACAGTCTCACGAAAATGCGAATATCTCTTTAGTCCGATGTCGTATCGATGAACGGTTTAATGTATTAGAAACAAGACTCGTAGATATTCAATTTGATATATATATCATCCCTTGATTTCAAGTATATTGGGAGAAAAGTGCCGCTACATTTGACCTAAATTTCAGCACATTATGAATGCAACTTGTGATGACCTTTGCCAACTTTTTTTCAAAAACTCCCTTGACTTAAAAACATAACACACGACTATCATAAGACTAAAATAACTCATAAATTAACCTCCTCATCATGTTAATCACCCTAGTCTCACCCCAAAAGTATATGTTATAACATTCCAAACTTGTCGACTTTTGACGAAACTTATTTTCTTCAATTCGTTTAGCGTCTAAGCTTTCCAACCCTTTTGGTACTTGTTATTCATGATCTTAAAGATTTGTAACCTCCAAGATAACATGATGAACTTACGTTATGTATTTTCAAAAATGATCTCATTTCCGAGCTTACATCAATTGGCTTACGACGTACTCTCACGTACGAAAACATGGGATTTAAAAAAAATTACCTGCTCACAGAGCCTGTCGATCTCACTAAAATTAAGCGAGGCATCAAGCTCAGGCTTTTCCTCAGGCGCAGCAAAAAGCTTTTCAAACATATTTTTATCTCCGACGGGCGCCCCCACATCGAAAGACTCTTTATTTTGGGCATCCTGAATCTCTCTTGAAGGAAAAGTCGATCCCAGAGGGGAATCGCTCACTTCAACAACCCCAACGGGATCAATCGGGGTCATCTCTTGTATGTGGAAAGCTTCAGAACTATGCTCCCCCGGACCTCCTACCAAATGCGCCTCAGCTCGAGAAATATATTGGTCATCAATCGGCTCGGGGGTATTACCCGATACACCCTCGAAGGCCTTTCCAGCCTGAGGTAGAACAACAACGGAATCAAGTTCCCATTTAGAAGCCATCGACTCAGCAGTACGTGGGAATGTCAGCTTTCTCCCCCCTTGGGTGCCACCGAGGAATCGTCTTTCTTCTCGTCTTTGGCTCGGGGACTCCCAGGCACATCTGGAGATAAAGTTGCCGAATCAGCCTTAGTTTCTTCCACCTTGGCCTTCTTGGATTTCGGAGAATGAGTCGACGACCTCCTTCGCTTCTTCTTCTCTTTGACAGGTTTCGGAGTATCCGCTTCACCAAGCAGTGCTTCTCTCATCAAGAAGACCTCCCTCAGACCTGTGCAAATGCAAAATATAAACACAAGAAATAAGGACGCAACCGGTGGTAGTTCTTTTGCGAGATTCAATTACAGCAGAAATAAAGGCTCACCGTGGTCCTTGGCTTCCCATCGCGCCCTGGACAGATCGCGCCACATGCGCTCAATGAATGTGCTAATCAAATCTAGCTGGCTAACCCAGCCTGAGAGGTCCTTAACCGCACTAGGGTACACTGCGACAGCTACGTCAGCGGAGGAAGTCAGTTCGTGGGGGATTTGCCCAAAAGGAAAATAGAACATTTAATTAACATATCCACTTACGTTTCATGTTCCACCTTTCAGGGAATGGCATCCTCTCCACTGGAATCAGGTCCGAAGTCCTAACTCAGATGAAACGGCTCATCCACCCTCCATTCCCAACCTCGTCGTACAAGCAAAAAGGGATCTTGAGGCCCGACAGTGGAGCTTAATCATGCCCACACGGAAGAGTCAAGGACTGTACATTCTGATCAGGTGATCGAGGGTGAAGAGCATCCCCTTAATCATGTTCACATAATATCTGGTCATGTAAACAATACGCCAGAATAACGGATAAATTTGGACGAGAGTCACTCGATATCGTTCGCAGAAGTTGAAGATCACGGGGTCTATTGAAGGCGAGGATAGCTCCACCAGGCCAAGGGTAAATGGATAGGTATACACACTAAGGAAGTCGGCCTTGTGTGTCGTTATGTCCTCCCTCCAAGATAGAACCTCCACTAGCACCGAGTCCCCCCAGCGGTAGTCGGCCTTCACCTTTGCGGCATCTGTTATTAAACAAATATATCGGGATGCAGGTTCACAGCGTCCCAGCTTTGAAGAAGGTTTGTCGGTCTTGAAGTCAGAGGTCGTTTCAAAGGCTCCTGGGATGCATTCCCCAACATGAGGGGGTACTGTCACTTTGCCCTTAGATAAGCGTGAGGAAGAGGAAGGCACATCTTCCTGAGGGATAGAGGTGGAAGTTTTTAACATTCTTGTTAAAAGATTTCAAAGGAGAGATGAAATTATAATCAGAAGAGAACACAAGAGAGAAGTACGAAGAACTCTTTTGAAGGTTTGATGATGCAGTCAAAAATAAGGGGCGAAGGCAGAAGTATTTATAGAGGCCAAACGTGTACGTTGGAACGGGCCAAAGGTAGCAAACCACTGTAATTAACTCCAAGGCTTTTCAAGGGTTGTACGGACGCGAACTTTAAACACCCTGCTTGTCACATCAATCGCTTGATAGGGCGTAACTAACGTCGTGATGGAAATATCGAAGAGGCAAGAATTCAAGACCGTTTCTTATCATTTTACTCTAAGAAACGCGGGGACTATCTGTATACGGCTGAAATCGAAGAGTCCAATTTTATGATCATTGTAGCATTCCGTAGCTTCACCGGGAAAGCCCAAGGCACAGCTCGAGGTTCAAACCTGAGGGTTCCTTGGCTCGACCTCGGGGAAGCACAAATCGGTGGCTACCAGGAACAAGCGGGGAGTTCCCAAGGCATATGACCAAAGCTGACAATCCCTGCAAAAGTAGTACTAGTCTGTACCAGACTAGTAAATAGTTGTACCAGCTACTTTTCTTTGTAATAATTACGCATGTACCATATGGGATTCGCCTTCCTATATAAAGGGGACCCTTAACATTTTGTAAGGGGGATGATATTCAATACAAGAACAAGAACATTCTCTGCTCTCTAAACTAAAACATATTCTCCCTTGATTTATTGCTTATATTTATTACATTGCCCACATTTACTGTGTTTCACTGATTGTTCTTCATTTATTACTCATCATTGATCATAAAGAGCCCTCATCAAAGCTCTTAATACTGTTTGTCCTTCATCGGCGTCTCTAGTCGAGCTCATCAGCTTAACCTCGAGGCCTCGTGTAGGCTAGTTCGAGGCCCCGATTCTCGGCACTCGGTTTGGATAACGTTCTTTCTTTAAGCTTTTACCCTATTTTTCTGGTCTCACACTTAGCATCTATTGCCTAACAACTAGCATAAAAATAAATCACATATTTTTAGAACCACAAAATCAAATCTACTTGTAATTACCATTTTCAAGGTAAACACTTATCATGTAGGTACTTCATCTTGTCCTTATACAAGGACGGACTGGAGTAAGCATGGAATCGGAACTCATCAAGTTCATTCAATTGCTCCACCCGAAAATTGGCAGCTACATCCCACTCTAGGTTCAACTTCTTCAACGCCCACATGGCCTTATGCTCTAATTCCACCGGGAGGTGACATGCTTTCTCAAACATCAATCGATACGGAGACATACCAACTGGAGTCTTGTAAGATGTTTTATAGGCCCATAATGCATCGTCAAGTTTCCTTGACCTTTCAGACCGGTTTGCATTGACAGTCTTGGATAGAATACTGTTGATCTCCCTGTTGGAGACTTCGACCTGTCCACTTGCATGGGGGTGATAGGGGGTTGACACCTTGTGAGTGACACCATACTTGGAGAGTAAAGTGTCAAAGGCTTTGTTGCAAAAATGAGAACCCCCATAACTAATGATGGTCGTTGGGTGTCGAACCTTGTGAATATGTTTTTCTTTAAGAAAGCCACCACACTCTGTGCATCATTGTTGGGCAAAGCAACCGCTTCAACCCATTTGGAAACGTAATCCACAGCAATAAGAATATAGGTGTTCCCGCACGAACTCATAAATGGACCCTTAAAGTTGATACCCCGTATATCGAAAATGTCAATCTCAAGGATGGTAGTGAGAGGCATCTCATTCTTCTTGGAAATCCCACCGGCCCTTTGGCACTCATCACACAGCTTAACAAGCTCGCTAGAGTCTTTGTACAAAGTAGGCCAATAGAATCCACAGCATAGGACCTTTGTAGCAGTTCTCGCCCCACCATGGTGACCACCATATGCCGAAGAATGACAAGCTTAAAGAATACCCAATTGCTCTTCTTCTGGAACACATCTTCGTATAACACCATCCATGCAAATTTTGAAAAGATATGGCTCGTCCCAATTATAATCCATGCAGTCCCGTTTGAGCTTCTTCCTTTGGTTTGAAGAGAACTCATTCGGGACAATTCCACTCACAAGATAGTTAGCCACATCGGCAAACCAAGGCATCCCGGTCAACAAAATGGAAAGGAGTTATTCATCCGGAAATGAATCATTGATCTCAAGGCCATCATGTGGCCTCCCCTCCTCTTCCAAATGGGATAAGTAGTCCGCCACTTGATTCTCACTCCCTTTTGGGTCTATGATTTCAAGATCAAACTCTTGTAGAAGAAGTACCCACCTCATCAATCTAGCCTTTGAGTCCTTTTTACTCATTAAATAACGAAGTGCCACGTGATCAGTGTGAACAATCACTTTGGTAACCATAAGGTACGGGCATAACTTTTCCATAGCAAAGACAATGGCTAAGAGTTCTTTCTTGGTCACCGTGTAGTTGACTTGGGCGTCGTTCATGGTCTTACTAGCATAGTAGACCGGATGGAATATCTTGTTGATTCTTTGCCCTAATACCGCTCCTACCGCCACATCGCTAGCATCACATTAAGCTTCAAAATTCCGTGTGGTAATGATGGGAATGGAAGTCAACCTATACTTGAGTAGCTCAAAAGCCTTCATACAATCATCATTGAACACAAATTTTGCATCTTTTTCCAACAACTTGCACAAGGGGTTCACCATCTTTGAGAAATCCTTGATGAAACGACGGTAAAACCCCGCGTGGCCTAGAAAGCTCCTCACTCCTTTGACAGAAGTAGGAGGAGGGAGTTTTGAGATCACTTCAATTTTTTCTTTATCTACTTCAATACCATTCTTGGAGATCTTACGGCCGAGGACAATGCCTTCCTCAACCATAAAGTGACACTTCTCCCAATTAAGCACCAAGTTAGTTTCTTCACAACCTGCCAATACCTTATCATGATTATCCAAATACTGTTCAAAAGAATCCCCCATAATGGAGAAATCATCCATGAAAACCTCGAGGAAGTCCTCCACCATATCCATGAATATTGCC
Source organism: Nicotiana attenuata (assembly GCF_001879085.1). Taxonomy (NCBI): domain Eukaryota; kingdom Viridiplantae; phylum Streptophyta; class Magnoliopsida; order Solanales; family Solanaceae; genus Nicotiana; species Nicotiana attenuata. The sequence goes on along the minus strand of NW_017670412.1, from coordinate 523,682 downwards.
ATAATACAACACTGATAAATAGCTGATGCAATACATAAACCAAACGACATCCTTGAGAATGCAAATGTGCCATACGGACAAGTGAAAGTGGTCTTCTCTTGGTATTAATGTGAAATAAGAATCTGGTTATATCTGGAATACCCATCCAAGAAACAATAATAAGCACGTCCAGCTAGCCTATCCAACATTTGATCAAGAAATGAAAGCGGAAAATGATCTTTCCGAGTCACTTTGTTGAGCTTCCTATAATCCATGCATACCCTCTAGCCAGTGATAGTTCTTGTGGGGATCAACTCATTGTTGTCATTTGTAGTCACAATCATGCCCCCTTTCTTTAGGACACATTGCACCGGTTAAGTCCATGAACTATCAGAAATGGGGTAGACAACCCCAGCATCCAACCAGTTGATGATCTCCTTCTTGACTACCTCTTGCATGGCCTCGTTCAACCTTCTTTAATGTTCCACGAAGGGTTTGGCATCCTCCTCCAATATGATTTTGTGCATGCAAAAGGCGGGGCTTATACCCCTAATGTCCGCCAATGTCCAACCTATTGCCTTCTCCCACCTTTGGAGCAACGCTTGGATGGCATCTACTTGCACGTTATTAAGCACGAATAAAGAATAACAGGTAAAGTGGAACAAGGGCCTAAGAACTCATACCTGAGGTGTGAAGGCAAAGGCTTCAACTCCAATATGAGAGGCTCCTCGATTGAGGGCTTTGTTGTTGGAGTCTTCTGGTGCTCAATATCCAAGGAAAGTTTCCGGGGCTCATATGTATACGAACCCATTCCTTGAAAAGCATTGACATATTCCACCATGCCTTCCTTCTCATCCACATCATGATTCAACAACACAGCTTCCAATGGGTCTTCCACATTAATCACAGCACTCATGTCTTCAACAATCACTTCGGTCACAAGATCCACAAACAAACACACTTCGTTGCTATTAGGCTGTCTCATTGACTTGCAAACATGGAACACCACTTTTTCATCGCCCACCCGGAAGGTGAGCTCCCCAGCTTCCACATCAACTAAAGCCTTCCCTGTATCTAGGAAAGGTCTCCCCAATATGATTGGCACCTCGTAGTCAACCTCACAATCAAGTATCACAAAGTCTGCGGGAAGTATGAACTTGTCGACTCGAACTAGCACATCATCAATTACACCCAATGGCCTCTTCATTGTCCTGTCTGCCATTTGCAACCTCATGGATGTGGGCCTTGGTATCCCAATCCCCAATGTCTTGAACACAGAATATGGCATCAAGTTAATGCTTGCTACCAAGTCACACAAAGCTTTGGCAAAATCGGCACTATCAATAGTGCATGGGATTGTAAAGACACCTGTGTCTTCTAACTTTGGAGCCATGGAGTGCACAATATTCTTTGTTACCAAGTCCTTCATGAACTTTGCATATCCTGACATTTGTTCTAGAGCTTCAACCAAAGGCACGTTTATGGACAAAATTTTCATCATGTCAATTAATTTTTTGAATTGGTTCTCATTGTTTTGTTTTTCAAGCCTTTGATGATATGGTGGAGGAGGCCTTGGCAAAGGTTCCTTCTCTTTGGGCACTACTATTTTCGGTATGTCTATCACATGTTCCCTAGACGGGTTCACATCATTTTGTGTTTCCTCCACATTTTCATCAATGTCTATCCACATTTCATCATTCACATTCTCATTATTCACTTGCACATCATTTCTCGGCTCATCATCATCTTGAACCAACACATCATCACTCACAACCTTTCTTGGATTAGAAGTACTAGCAACTCCACCTCTACCACTTCTTGTAATCACCGCCACAGCATGGCCCGTATTGTTCCGACCCTTCAGGTTCACCACCGTGTCACTTGGTAATGCCCCCTTAGGGTGAGTATTCAAAGCTTGAGAAATTTGTCCAAGTTGAACTTCCAAGTTTCGGATAGAAGTATTGTGGGAGGCTAATTGGGCATCGGAGTCGGCATTTTTCTTCATCATTTGCTCAAACATGGATTCAATCCATCCCATCTCATTGTTTGAAGAGATAGGACCTTGTGACGAAAATGGAGGCGGGCTGTTTGGTTGTTAATACATCGGGGGCCTTTGAAAGCCCAACCCACGATTCCCTTTTTTTATTGTTGTTTTAACCCCCTTGATTGTTATTGCCTCCTCAACTGCTATTATTGTTGCCGCCCCAATTGCCTTGGTTTTCTTGATTGCCCCTATTTTGATTGTTGTTGTTCCCCCAATTGCCTTGGTTGTTGTTGTTGCCACTATTTTAATTTCCTTGTTGACCTTGATTGCTCCAATTTCCTTGGTTTCCCTGTGATCTCCACTGTTGTTGATTCGGAGCATTGCCCCGTTCACCTTGAAAATTATTGACATATTGAACCTCTTCACTTTGATCATCATATACATCATCTTGATTGTACCCACTACCACTTTGCTCAAATTGATCCAGATTGCTCTGAACTTGTTGACCTTGTTGCCTTCTCTTGTTGACCATCATATTCACTCCTTTCATGGAATTCACTTCTTTTGGCCATTGAACTTGGTGTAACTGAGCTTTTTCCAACTAGTTCATGGTAGTAGTCAACTCGGCTATAGCTTGCCGTGGTCATGAATCTCCTTGTGTAAACGAATAACATTCGGATCACCTTGTGGCACATTATCTCTACTTTTCCACACCGATGAGGTATCCGCCATCTCATCAAGTATTTCGCATGCTTCGACACATGGCGTGTTCATGAAGTTCCCCCCAGCGAGTTGGTTAACCGCACATTGGTTTGTTATGTTGATTCCCCAGTAAAATGTTTGTTGGATCATGGCTTTGGTCATATTGTTATTCGGACATTCTTTAACCATCGTCCGATACCTTTCCCAAATCTCATGAAGCGGTTCATTTGGCTCTTGTTTAAAAGCAAGAATCTCATCTCTTAGCGTCGCCATATGTCCCGGAGAAAAAGAACTTTGAGATGAAATTCTCAGCCTACTCATCCCAAGTGTGTATGGAATGGTTGGGCAACCTCTCAAGCTAATTCAAATCCATCCCCCAAGAGAGAATGGGAAAAGCCTCAACCTTAACGCGTCCTCAGAGACATTAGTTTGCTTGCTCCCCCAGCACGTGTCAACAAAACCTTTGAGACGCTTGTAGGCGTTTTGGTGTGGAGATCCAGTGAAGAAACCCCTCTATTCCAACAGTGTAAGCATGACATTGGCTATTTGAAAGTTGCCCGTCCTAATCCGGGGTGGGACTATTACACTTGCATAGCCTTCATTGGCTAACACCCGGTGTGCTGTCCTTGGAGGAGGTGGGGGAGGGTTTGGAATGTTTTCATTGGGTGGGCGACCTCTCCTTTGTACTTGAGGTTCAGGTTGAATCTCATCCACATGATCATCATCTACCTCCTCCCCTAATGGCAAATTTCTGAGGGCTTCATTGTTAAGAGCCATTTGGTACCTAAAAGCAATTCACACACAAATTAGAAAAATGGAAGGAAAGAAAAACAAAACACACAACTACTTAGATATATAGCTAAAACCGTCTAACTCCCCGACAACGGCGCCAAAAATTGATCGGGTCCAAGCCTGCACTACTATTGAGTAGCGTGGGTGGTCGATGCAGTTTTACCCAACTAGGTCGGGATCGAATCCACAGGGAGTTAAGTTGTTTGGAATTAGATGTATATCTAAGTCTAGATGCGGGTTTTGCTCTTAATTACAATTCAACACATGTTTGGTTTGATTCTACTTCTAATGGTATTCTATAGTACGCAATATTTGAAACTAAGTATAATATTCTTGTTGTTGATATTTAAGGGTTTAAAGGGACTAGGGTAGTGACTTCTACCTAGGTGGATATCTAACGGGTAGCAAGAATCTAGGGCAATCATGTTATTAATTGGGGTCGTAATATAGCTATCACACCCGGGTACTCACCTATACCTCTCGGTAGTTTGAGTGATTTTGCCCAATTTGGCTTTCTCAAGTCCAAATGGGTATTCATGCAATACAAGTGATATTATCTCAAGTCGGGTATTACTATCTCCAGGTTTAACCCATTAATTGGGGCTATTAATTTTTTGAGTTCACCCCAGTTCCTTGTTAGCCTAGTTTTCCTAGACTTAGTCCTTCTTTCTCAAGTAGAGATTAAGTCATAAAGGCATGAATCAGTATTTGCAACCACTATAATTCCATAGTTCTAGCAAGAACTAGGCTAAATACCACTAACCCATACGCATTCAAGCCCTAAAATTCAACACCCATCAAATACCCACACTATTGGTTTAGGTACTCATGGAAATAACAGAAATCAAAGATAAAAAGAAGATAAAATTCATAATACTAGACTAAAAGATGAAAATCTTATGTTGAAAGATAATTCTAGTACAAAATTGCCCAAGACGGAATGTACAATCGTCTCACGTGCTTAGTTAAAACATAACATAACCTAAAAATGTCAAAATGATCTATTATACTAAGCTAAAATTTACGGACAAAAATACCCCAACGGAGGTTTCGTGGCTGCACTCTTGCTTTCGCGGCCGCGTAATTCTGACCGCGGTCCAAGTTTTTAACTTCTGGATCTGGGTTGAGCATTGTTTCGCAGATCGCATAATTTGCATCGTAGTCACGTAGGAGACTTTCGCCGCCGCGCAATTCTAATACGGACCGCACTTCTCTTTTTAGCTTGAACTGTGAACTCTCTGAACCTAAGCAATCGTGGTTCGCATAATTCCAATCGTGACCGCACTTTTGTGACACGGTCCGTGTTCATGTTATAGCCCATCAATCCATCTCTCTGATACTTCATTTTGCAGACCTCGAAATAGTGTTCACGACCGCGTTGATACTTTCGTGGACGCACTTTTCTGACGCGGTCCGTGTTTCATATCTTTTGGGCCAGGCTTGGTTTCTGTTCAAATTTTGACTCTTTTATGAGTTGATTATGGCTCCTTTGGCTCATTTTGAACAAACCCTGCAAGCAAGCATATTACATTAGTTTCTGGGAATACCTTCACGCATTTTTGGCCAAAAAGGTAAGTAAAATAGAGCAAATAATAGGTTAAAATCCCTACTTATCACTCATCCCATGTATGGATGGAATGATTGCGCAATCTCTTTAACCAGTCCAACGTCTTTACCTGTAGAGAAAAGGGAAATAGCCTCAACTGCAGTGCATTTTCGGAGACATTGGTTTGCTTGCTCCCCAAACAAGTATCGACGAACCCTTTGAGATGCTTATAGGCATTTTGACTCAGAGGCCCGGTGAAGAATCCCCGTTGCTCAAGTAGTCTAAGCATCACCTTGGTGATTTGGAAGTTTCCCGCCCTAACGCGGGGTGGTACTATAGCACTTGCATAACCCTCGTTCAGTAACTATCGGTATGCTGCTGCTCCTGGTGGAGGTGGGGGAGGGATGGGAAAATTATCTTGAGGCGGGCGGCCTGTCTATTTGCTTGAGGTTCAATAGGAACCTCCTCAACTTGGTGATCATCCACATCCTCCCCTATTGGCATATTCCCGATGGGCTCGTTGTTGAGAGCCATTTTCATACCTAAAAGCAATTCAAAAACAAAGCTAGTGACTTGTAAGGAAAAGAAGACAAAGCACACAAAAACCTAGATATATAGCTAAATCCGCTTAACTCCCGGCAACGGCGCCAAATGTTGTTGCCACCCAAACTCACACCACAAATATAGGTAGTAAGGCGGTCGAAGAAATAATAAAACCCAATGCGAGTCAGGGTCGAATCCTTAGGGAGTTAGAATTGGGATTAGGTATATATTTAGTGCAATTGTATGATGTGCCCCAAATTAAACTTCCACATTCTTGTTCGTTGTTTTTATTTCCACTTTAAGCTATTGATTGCAATTATAAAACTAGATGACAATATTTATGGTTTTGGTTGTTATTCAAATGATAAAAGATCTAGGGTCATGACTTCCACCTAGGTGGTTACCTAACAGGTTGTAAACTCTAGGGCAAGTTTGATTAGTCGGGGTTGTAATATAGCAATCATACACAATTACCCACTCTATACCTCTCGGTAGTTTGAGTGGTTTTGCCCAATTTGGCTTTCTCAAGTCCAAATAGGTATTCATGCAATACAAGTGATATTAGCTCAAGTCGAGTATTACTATCTCCAGGTTTAACCCATTAATTGGGGCTATTAATTTTTTGAGTTCACCCCAATTCCTTGTTAGCCTAGTTTTCCTAGACTTAGTCCCTCTTTCTCAAGTAGAGATTAAGTCATAAAGGAATGAATCAGTGTTTGCAACCACTATAATTCCATAGCTCTAGCAAGAACTAGGCTAAATACCACTAAACCATACACATTCAAGCCCTAAAATTCAAGACCCATCAAATACCCACACTATTTGTTTAGGTACTCATGGAAATAACAGAGATCAAAGATAAAAAGAAGATAAAATTCATAATACTAGATTAAAAGATGAAAATCTAATGTTGAAAGATAATTCTAGTACAAAATTGCCCAAAACGGAATGTACAGTCACCTCACGTGCTTAGTTAAAGCATAACATAACCTAAAAATGTCAAAAAGATCTATTATACTAAGCTGAAATTTTGGGACAAAAATACCCCTACGGAGGTTTCGCGGCCGCACTCTTGCTTACACGGCCGCGTAATTCTGACCGCGGTCCACGTTTTTAACTTCTGGATTTGGGTTGAGCATTGTTTCGCAGATCACGTAATTTGCATCGTAGTCACGTAGGAGACTTCCGCCGCCGCGCAATTCTAATGCGGACCGCACTTCTCTTTTTAGCTTGAAATGTGAACTCTCTGAACCTAAGCAACCGTGGTTCGCATAATTCCAATCGTGGCAGCACTTTTCTGACGCGGTCCGGGTTCATGTTATAGCCCATCAATCCATCTCTCTGATTCTTCATTTTGCAGACCTCGAAATAGTGATCACGACCGCGTTGATACTTTTGCGGCCGCACTTTTCTAACACGGTCCGTTTTACATATCTTTTGGGCCAGGCTTGATTTTTGTTCAAGTTTTGACTCTTTTATGAGTTGATTATGGCTCCTTTGGCTCATTTTGAACAAACCCTGCAAGCAAGCATATTACATTAGTTTCTAGGAATACCTTCACGCAATTTTGGCCTAAAACGTAAGTAAAATAGAGCAAATAATAGGTTAAAATCCCTACTTATCACTCATCCCATGTATGGATGGAATGGTTGGGCAATCTCTTTAACCAGTCCAACGCCTTTCCCCATAGAGAAAAGGGAAATAGCCTGAACTGCAGTGCATCTTCGGAGACATTGGTTTGCTTGCTCCCCAAACAAGTATCGACGAACCCTTTGAGATGCTTATAGGCATTTTGAATCGGAGGCCCGATGAAGAATCCCCGTTGCTCAAGTAGTCTATGCATCACCTTGGTGATTTGGAAGTTTCCCGCCCTAACGCGGGGTGGTACTATAGCACTTGCATAACCCTCATTCAGTAACTGTCGGTGTGCTGCTGTTCCTGGTGGAGGTGGGGGAGGGACGGGAACATTATCTTGAGGTGGGCGGCTTGTCTATTTGCTTGAGGTTCAATAGGAACCTCCTCAACTTGGTCATCATCCACATCCTCCCCTATTGGCATATTCCTGATGGGCTCGTTGTTGAGAGCCATTTTCATACCTAAAAGCAATTAAAAAATAAAGTTAGTGACTCGTAAGGAAAATAAGACAAAGCACACAAAAACCTAGATATATAGCTAAATCTGCTTAACTCCCCGGCAACGGCGCCAAGAAATGATGCCAACCAAACTCACACCACAAATAGGTAGTGAGGCGGTCGAAGCAATAATAAAACCCAACGCGAGTTAGGGTCGAATCCTCAGGGAGTTAGAATTGGGATTAGGTATATATTTATTGCAATTGTATGATGTGCCCCAAATTAAACTTCCACATTCTTATTTGTTGTTTTTACTTCCACTTTAAGCTATTGATTGCAATTATAAAACTAGATGACAATATTTATGGTTTTGGTTGTTATTAAAATGATAAAAGATCTAGGGTCATGACTTCCACCTAGGTGGTTACCTAACAGGTTGTAAACTCTAGGGCAAGTTTGATTAGTCGGGGTTGTAATATAGCAATCATACGCAATTAACCACTCTATATCTCTCGGTAGTTTGAGTGATTTTGCCCAATTTGGCTTTCTCAAGTCCAAATGGGTATTCATGCAATACAAGTGATATTAGCTCAAGTCGGGTATTGCTATCTCTAGGTTTAACCCTTTTATTGGGGCTATTAATTTCTTGAGTTCACCTCAATTCCTTGTTAGCCTAGTTTTCCTAGACTTAGCCTCTCTTTCTCGAGTAGATAATGAGTCAAATAGGCATGAATCAATGTTTGCAACCATTAATCCTTGAGTTCAAGCATGAATTTGGCTAAATATCACTAACCCAATCTCAAACAAGCCCTAAATTAAATACCCATTAAGTACTCACACTAGGGTTGGGCCACAACCCTAGCTAGAAATTTAGCTACTCATGAAAAATGCAAAAAATAAAGAGAAAATTAAGATAGAATGCATAATAATTGATTAAGAAAGAAAATCTAATGTTTAGAAGTTAATCTAGTACAAAATTACTTAAAACAGTAAAGAAAACGGCTCAGGTGCTCTCCCCAAAACTAAACTAAACCAAAAAATTACAAAAAGTTCTATTCATGCTAAGATGAAAATATGTGACAAAAATGCCCCTGCGGAGGTTGTACGGCCGCACAATTCTAGTGCGGTCCGCACTCTTTGAACTTGGACTTTGGCTGAGCAAGACTTCTACGGACTGTATAAAAATAAGTGCGGCCGCGTTGTCGATTATGCGGCCGCACAAAAATAGAGCGGTCCGCATTTCATCTTTAAACTTAAAGTTTCATCACTCTGATCCTTGTCTTCTCCGGACCGCACAATTGTGAGTGCGGCCGCACAATTATGGTGCGGTCCGCATAGCTTCAACTTGCCCAAATAACCAGCTCTCTGAATCTCCTCTTCTGCGGATGCACAATAACTGTGCGGTCCGCATACTCTTCTCGAAAGCTCACAGTGCTCTTTTCTTGTTTTGCGGCCGGAACAGTATTGTACGGCCCGCACTGTAGGCCTTTCTGCCTTGTTATGGTCCTTGTCCACTTTTGACTCCCTTATGAGTTGATTTTGACTTCTTTAGCTCGTTTCCCAATATTCGTACATGAAAGCACATTTCATTAGTTCTCGGGAATGACTTTAAGCATTGTTGAGCTAAAACGCAAGTAAAAGAGAGCAAATAAGCGGTCAAAATCCCAACTTATCACCCCAGGCACCATTTTTAAGGGTACCTTCAACGTTGTTCACCGCACCACCATTCTTGACCATGGCATAACTAACCGTGCCCAGGCCATGCTTTAAGCCTTCAACGTTCACCTTTCAGGGCTAGCAATTTCAGCCGAACATAACTCATGTTACTCCAGATTCATACGCTCAACAGCCACAATATGAGTCCCCAATCGAACAAGAAAGAGCAGTAAGGAACCCCGAGCAGGAAGACATGGCTCGATAAATGAGAAGCTTGGAACAAAGCTTAAAAAACATGCATGGACTGAGTGGTCAACAAAATATTTCTTATTCATACTTGTGCATGTTTCCAAATGTTCATCTACCTGTCGGCTTTAAGATGCTAAAGTTTGAGAAATATGATGGGTACGGCAACCCAATTGCCCACCGAAAAAGATACTACAATTAGCTACGAGGGGTTGGTGGGAAAGAAGAGTTGATGATGGCATATTTCGGGGAAAGGCAAACAGGAATCGCTTCGGAATGGTATATGGATCAAGAAATCTCCCACTGGCACATATGGGATGATTTAGCTCGATATTTTGTCAGACAGTTTCAGTACAATGTCGACATAGCTCCGGACAGAAACTCCCTGTCTAACTGGAAGAAGAAAACTGCGGAAAGCTTCCGTGAGTACGCTATTAAATGGCGCGAGCAGGCCGCCAAAGTAAAGTCGCCCATGATGAGACAGAAATAGTTACAGTCTTTTTGCAGGACCAAGAGGCTGATTATTTTCAGAATATGATGTCCTCTATGGACAAACTATTTGCGGAGACAATCAAAATCGGGGAAATGGTAGAGAAGGTTATGAAAACTGGACGGATATTGAGTCAAGCTGCTTTGAAAGCCACCTCCCAAGCCATCCAGAACGGCTTAGGGGGTTTGGTAATTGTAAAAAGATGGAGGAAGGAGCCATGATGTCTTCGGGTTCAAGAGGGCCCTGCCAATCAATTGATCACCCTTACATGCCGCCAAGAACCCCACAACACTACTATCTACACCAAGATGCAGCCTATGTTGTGGCACCACCTCACTATGCGGTGATGAATGCCCAACCTTACGCACGGCCATAGCAGCATTACAATCAAGCCCGAGCTCCACTTCCCAGAAGCAACCATCCTTACCAAGCTCCGTATAACCCCCGTCCACAACAAAACATACATCAACACAATCCACGCCCTTGTGAGCCTCCCAGGAGAAACAATTTCACTCCTATTAGCAAATCTTGCTCTAGTCTACTCCAGAAGTTGATTCAACTGGGTCTGTTGCAACCGGTACCCCCCAATTGGCAAAACCCTGAATCCCCATCATACCGGGTCGGTACTAGGTGTGCTTACCATCGGTAGTAGAGGGCCATGATACATAGGATTGTTGGACCCTGAAAAAGGCAGTTGAAAGCTTGATAGAACAAAAACGCGTTGTGCTGAGGGACGGGGAAGTCCCTAATGTGAATAACAATCCATTACAGGCTCACAACAATAGGCCGGTCATTGGAATGATTTGTGACGGCAGGGAATTTAATCCAGCATTGAAAGCCATTATTGCCATCGCCGACTTAGAGGCAAAACCCAAAGTGGCGGTGAAACAAGACAAAACTGAGAAGAATATCAGTCCGGTTCCTCAAGCTGTAGAAACAAAAACTAGGGCAGCACATGCTAAGAATGCGATTCTCTATGTTCCTAAGGCCCCAAGAAAAGAACAGCTCGTTTTGAACACTCCCAAGAAATTCAAGCAAAGGAAGGCTACGTTGAACATGCCGAGATTGTATGTGCCAAAAGGGACCTATGTGGCCCGGGGCCTGGTAATTCCACAAAGGATAACTGAGCCCGTGGTTATCAGCACCACATAGCCTTAAGAAATATCCCACTGCAGTCCCCTGGAATTACAACAGAACAGTGGTTACATATAAGGGGAAGGAGGTCATGCGAGAAGTGAATGAAATGAATACGTATGGGAAGTACCACAACCCAGAAGAGTTTCCAAACTGAACAGGGATAAACGGTTGCCATCCAAGAAGCCTTTAAATAGCAAGGAAGTAGAAGAGTTCTTCAGAAAGATGAAAACTTCAGAATATGCAATAGTGGACCAGCTCCGGAAATCTCCTTCTCAAGTCTCAATCTTATCTCTGTTGCTGAGCTCGAACGAACACCAGAAAATGCTCCTTAAAACACTGAATGAGGCATATGTCCCAGTTGAAACTTCAATTGAATGGTTGGAGAGAATGGTCGAACGATTCTTTAAGGTCAATAGGATTTCTTTCAACCACGATGATTTGCCCCAGAGGGAGCCGCCCACGACAAAGCCATTCACCTTACTGTCAAAAATGAGGGCTATTATATGAAGAGATTAATGCTAGATGGTGGTTTTGGGGTCGATGTTTTCCCTCTCTCAACACTCCGGAGAATGGAGATTAGAAAGGAATGAATTCGAGCTAACAAAGTCTGTGTGCGGGCTTTTGATGGGGTCAAGAGAGACATAATAGGAGAAATTGATCTGATTTTTACTATTGGACCCGTGGACATCGAGGTGACTTCTAGGTTTTGGACATGGACACCTAATACAATTTCCTCTTGGGAAGACCATGGATTCATGCTTCCAGAGTTGTTCCCTGCACTCTCCACCAAATGGTCAAATTTGAATATGATAATCAGGAAATTATTGTCCATGGAGAGGACGAGCAGTCCATCTACAAAGGACCCTTTCAGTCCCGTGCCTTGAAGCTAGGGAAGTCCGCAAGCATATTATATACCAGGCTTATGAGATTGTGGTCGCCGACCAATGTCGGAGTTGGTGGAAGCTCCATGGAAGCACAAAGGAGTGGTGGCATCTTAGAGGACTCTAGAGAGTCCTAGGAAGCGAAGAAGGGGCCCCATTACCTCAACCTTGCTTGTCTAATGCCTCGGTCATGGTCGCCACTCAAATGATTAGACATGGGTACAAGCCCAGAAAGGGGCTCGGTGTATCTCTGTAAGGCATCACAGAGCCTATTACTTCGATCACCAATGAGAAGTTTTTCAGTGTGGATTTCCGAGCTACAGAGGCCGACAGAAACTAGGCTAATGAGCGCAAAGAAAAGGGGTGGGTCCTGCCCCAGCCCATTCCACATCTCGCTCGATCATTTGTCCAACCAAATATGTGGAAGAAGGAGAAGAGGCCTTCACGGCCGAAGAAATTAATGATATTTGTGAAGCCATGAAACAAATGCTATATGAGTCGTCTCACATGGTCCAGCCAAGGGAAGGCACGAGCAATGTCGAGATGGTGTATATGGGACCGGATGCCAAGCTCCAGAATTGTAAAGCTACCCCATTCCCAGTCGGACGGGAGTTTCGGTAGTCTAGTCTCGCCATCTCTTCTACAATACGAGTTATTCTGGGGTGCAACTCGAATGTTTTTACTTTATTGTCTTTGATTTTGATGTAAACCCTCATATCTTCAATTCAATGAAATGGAATCACTATTTCATCGTCCATAGATGTCTCCTTTTTCTTTATTCTGATTTTGCTATTTTTCTTATCTTTTTTCTTTTTAGTTCTAATAATGCGGACTTAAATAACATGACATGCTCACGGACATTATGTTCAGATCCTAAAATGATGTCTAACTAGGAAATAATGAATCAAGAACCAGAATATGACGAATATGAGGATATTAGGGAAATAAATTGAGAATTGGAACAATTTGAGAATAAGCCTAAGCCAAACTTAAATGAAACCAAGCCAGTTAACTTGGCAGTTCAGAAGAGATCCTAGAAACCATGATAAGCATTCACACTGATGAAAGAACTAGGGATGCCTTGATCCAACTATTCTTTGAATTCAAAGACATGTTTGCATGGTCCTATGATGATATGCCAGGGCTAAGCATTGATTTGGTGGTACATAAAATACTCACCTATCCTGGTTATCCACCCATTCAACAGAAGAAAAGAAAGTTCAAAACCAACATTAGTGACAAGATCAAGGAAGAAGTCACCAAACAACTAAAATTTGTTGTGATCCGAGTGGTAAGATACACCACATTGCTGGATAATGTGGTTCCAGTGTCGAAGAAAGATGGAAAAACCCGAGCGTGTGTTGATTATCGGGATTTGAACAAAGCAAGCCACAAGGACAACTTTACATTGCCAAACATCCACATTCTTGTTGACAATTGTGCCAAACATGAGATACAGCCGTTCGTGGATTGTCATGCTGGGTATCACCAAGTTCTGATGGATGAAGAAGATGCAGAAAAGACAGCTTTTACCATACCTTGGGGCACTTACTGTTATAGGGTCATGCCATTTGGTCTGAAAAATGTTGGGGCAACCTACATGAGAGCTATGTTGTCCATCTTCCATGACATGATACACCAAGAAATTAAGGTATATGTGGATGATGTGATCATTAAATCCAGAACATAAGAAGGCTATGTGCGAGATCTGAGGAAATTCTTTGAGTGTCTGCGCAGGTATGACTTGAAATTGAACCCAGCTAAATGTGCATTTGGAGTTCCGTCTGGAAAACTTCTGGGGTTTATAGTCAGTCAGAGGGGTATCAAGTTAGATCCAACAAAGATAAAGTGTATTAGGGATTCGCCACCTTGAAAGAGCAAGAAAGAGGTCATGAGTCTGCTAGGAAGATAGAATTACATCAGCAGATTCATCGCTCGGCTCAATACCACTTTTGAGCCCATATTCAAAATCTTAAAGAAAGACGTGGCGATCAAATGGACAGATGAGTGTCAAGAAGCTTTTGATAAAATCAAAGAATATCTGTCAAATCCGCCAGTCTTGGTTCCACTAAGCCAGGAAGACCTTTGTTCTTGTACCTGACAGTCTTGGAAAACTCTTTTAGCTGTGTCCTAGGGCAACACGATGTGACCGAGAAGAGAGAACAAGCTATATATTATCTGAGCAAGAAGTTCACCTATTGTGAAGACAAATACACTTTGTTAGAAAGAACTTGTTGCGCCCTAACTTGGGTCGCCCAGAAGCTCTAACATTATCTACTGGCTTACACAACATATCTCATAACCAGGATGGATCCTTTGAAGTACATACTCCAAAAGCCAATGCCAACTGGAAGGTTAGCAAAATGGCAGATCCTGCTCACTGAGTTTGACATTGTCTAGGTCATACGCACCGCAATGAAAGCCAAAGCCTTGAGGGATAATCTAGCTGAGAACCCGGTCGATGATGAATACCAACCCCTAAGCACTTACTTTCCGGATGAGGAAGTAAATTCAGTTGAAGTACTTTCAGAGGACACCAATGTCTGGAAAATGTTCTTTAATGGGGCAGTAAATGCAAAAGGTGTTGGGATTGGAGCAATTCTCATTTCGCCCACAGGTCAACACTATCTGCCATAGTCCGGATCCGTTTCTTCTGTACAAACAACACCGCCAAGTATGAAGCCTGAATCCTGAGCATGAACATGGCCACTGATCTAGATGTGGAGGAATTGTTAATCATGGGGTATTCCAATTTAATCATTCGATAGGCCCAAGGTGAATGGGAAACTCGAGACATCAAACGCATTCATACAGGCAACACGTGGAAGATGTCAGCAAATGGTTCAAGTCCGTTGAGTTCACGTATATTCCTCGATTCCACAATGAGCTAGTTGATGCACTAACTACATTGGCCTCAATGTTGTAGTACCCGGGTAATATCCATATTGACCTACTGGAAATCCAAGTTCGAGAAAGGCATGGTTATTGTAACGTAATTGAAATAGGACCAGATATCCAGCCATGGTATCATGATATCAAAAGGTTTTTGAAAACAAAAGAATATCCCGAGCAGGCCAGTGGAGATCAAAAGAGAACTATCAGAAGGCTTGGAAGCAGTTTCTTTTTTAGGGGAGAAGTCCTATACAAAAGAACTCCAGATCTGAATCTTTTGAGGTGTGTAGATTCCCGTGAAGTTGAAAATATCATGAACGAAGTGCATTCGGGAGTATGTGGGCCTCACATGAACGGATATCTCCTTGAAAAGAAAATCCTTGAAGCAGGTTATTGCCGGATGACCATGGAAAAAGATTGTTTCAGTTTCACCCGAAAGTGCCATCAGTGTCAAATACACGGTGACCTGATTCATGCACCGCCTTTAGAGTTACATCCTATGTCAGCGCCTTGACCGTTCGTTGCTTGGGCATGGATGTTATTGGGCCAATCAAAAGCTTCAAATGGGCACAGATTTATCTTGGTTGCCATTGATTATTTCACAAAGTGGGTCGAGGCAATCACTTTCAAAGCTGTCACCAAGAAATAGTAGTGGACATCGTGTATTCAAACATTATTTTTCGTTTTGGTATTCCCAAAACTATCATTACAAACAATGCTGCAAATCTGAACAGCCATTTGATAAGGGAGGTATGTGAGCAATTTAAAATTACGCATCGTAATTCTACCCCTTATCGTCCCAAAGCTAATAGCGTCGTTGAAGCTGCAAACAAGAATATCAAGAAGATCCTCAGGAAAATGATCCAGGACTCCAAACAATCATGAAAAGCTACTTTTTGCACTCTTGGGATATCGCACGACCATGCGCACATCAGTTGGGACCAGGCCTTACTTATTTATTTACGGCACTGAAGCCGTAATACCCGCAGAAGTCGAGATTCCCTCTCTTCTAATCATTGTTGAAGCCGAGATCGAGAATGATGAATGGTTCAAAACCTGTTTAGAACAGTTGTCTATGATTGATGAAAAACGGATGGCCGCAGTTTTCCGCCTGCAGTTGTACCAACAAAGAATGGCCCGTGCCTACAACAAGAAAGTGCGGCATAAAAAATTTAAAGTGGGGCAACTCGTTCTGAAACATATTGTCCCACATCATGTAGAAGCCAAAGTAAAATTTGCTCCAAATTGGAAAGGTCTGTACATTATAAGAATAGTGTTTCCAAAGGGAGTGCTGTATTTGGGAGACATCAAAGGAAATGACCCCGAAAAATCTGTCAATGCAGATGCGATCAAAGGGTATTAGGTTTGACTACTTTCACAACTTTAACATGCTCCGATTGGGATGACAAAAGCTTTATTTCCTGCTATCCAAACACTACCAACCCTTTGCAAACCCGTTGAGCCGGTTCCCTTTCTTTGATTACATCTTTGGAACCTGGAATTTCTAAATAAAAAAGGAAAAGAAAAATGAAAAAGAAACAAAGAAAAAAAACCAACATAGGGTATCAACTCCCTAGTTACTTTTCCAACATAGGGTCTCCACTCCCTAGTTGATTTTATTTTTGACATAGGTTCTGCACTCCCTAGTCTTCTTTTCCAACATAAGGTCTCCACTCCCTAGTGGACATTATTTTAGACATAGGGTCTCCACTCCCTAGTCTCTTTTCCAACATAGGGTCTCCACTCCCTCGTTGATTTTATTTCAAACATAGGGTCTCCACTCCCTAGTGTCTTTTCTAACATAGGGTCTCCATTCCCTAGTTGATTTTATTTCAGACATAGGGTCTCCACTCCATAGTATCTTTTCCAACATAGGGTCTCAACTCCATAGTTGATTTTATTTTGGACATAGGGTCTCCATTCCCTAGTCTTCTTTTCAACATAGGGTCTCCATTCCCTAGTTGATTTTATTTAGACATAGGGTCTCCACTCCCTAGTATCCATTCCAACATAGGGTCTCCACTCCCTAGTTGAAATTATTTTAGATATAGGGTCTCCACTCCCTAGTTGATTCTCCCTAGTCTCTTATCCAACGTAGGGTCTCCACGCCCTAGATGATTTTAGCTTTTGAAATAGGGTCTCCAATCCCTAGTCTTTGTTTTTTAGGGTACAACAATCCTGACCTTTTATTACTTTTAATAATAAAGTAGTATAGAGTTCTGTTATAAATAACTCACGAAATTTTTCTAGTGAAAACCGGGGCAGAGAAATTTCCTTTGTTTGTTTTGTTTTGGGTATCTGAGCCAGTTTTACCTCGAGGCACTGGATTTGAGATGACCAAAAGAAGAAGTCTCAATCCAAAATAAAGAAAAGAAAAGAAAATGAGTGAATCCAAAATGCATAGGCGGATGAACGGATATGGACTGCTCAAGACATGACTGAAGTCACGAATATTGCATTTCCCGTTTTGATCTGAAAATGCTGAAGAAGAATGAACTAGCGCCTGCAGTTAGCAAAGATTAAGATTCAGATCAGAGTCTGCATGAAGATCCAGTCACTACTAAAGATCAAATTTCAGAAGATTTATAGATAGAAATCTTGTAACTCGTAGCTGATAGGCTTAGTTAGTTTCTTCTTTATTTTTGACTATTGTGTAATAAGGAGCTCAACAAATAGTAAACAACAGCAACGGCAGTGAAATCACAGCTTCCCGGTAGTCCCGACTACCAAAACTTCCAGAACTACACTGACCTGATTACTTTATAGATAAGGATATGTAGGCAACCTTCGAAGCAAGGTTCGGTCAAACTTTTACAAAATACATCCGAATGGAGTGTCAATCGGGCAAATATTGCTCATAATTGCTGTCTTTATTTTGCACGAAAATTCTTCATGTTTCCGAGCAAAGAGGGGCAGCTGTGAGCACGTAATTTTTGCCCTGCGAAAATACTACTACAAAATCCACAAAAAATAGATTTTTCTAATGGTTTTTTCCAATTTTTATAGAATTTTTAGAAATTTCTTGTTAATTATTGTTTGAATTTAATTGCATATTTAATATCTTAAAATCATAGAAAATACCAAAAAAATATTTTATTCTTCATCGCATAGAATTTTAGAATTTTAATTGTATTTTTAGAGTTTAATCACATAATTAATAAATGAAAATCACAACAACAAAAAAAAATACATTGGTCATTTTTATATCGTTTGCTTTTAGTTTTAAATTGATAATTTCCTTTCATTAGTATTAAGTTAATTAATTATCTAAATATTACAAAATAGTAAGTGGGTTTAATTTTGCAATTTAATTTTGAGTTAGGATTTAATTGATTTGGTTAGGTTTTTAAAATTAAGGTGAGAAAGAAGTAGGTTTGCTTGGGTCTATTAATTTCATGTGGGATAGTTCTTGATGAGGGCCCAAAATAACTTAAAATCCGCCTGCCCAGCACAACCCCCACAAGCCTAATCCGGTCCAACCCCTTGGTAACCAAACGACCCTATTTTATTCCCCAATAATTCCATCCGTTGATCAATTATGATCAAACGGCTAGGAACTAAAATACCAAAGCCCTTATATATATCGGAACAGACCTCTCCAAATCCCAAAGACCACTCGCATAACTCACCCCCCCCCCCTCTCTCTCACCCTTCACCGTCTGCCGCCGCCAGAAATCGCCTACGGCGGTGGCCCGTCGCCAAATAACCCCAAAATTTCACCCTATAATCCCAACTTCTCCTCAATCCAAATCCCTTACCAATTCCCCCGAAATCCTCACCAAAATCAACGAATAGTAGATCTAGGAATTCAAAAACCTAAATCTACCCCCTTTTCGATTTTCCCTAAATTCCGACCATTTTGGGTTTAATATCAACATTATTCAGCCCCTTCTGATAAGTACCATAGACCGGTGCTAGGTTCGTCTCATTTCAAGGCCTCCAGAACACGGATAAACTCCGTTCGACCTTACAATCCCTTGCCTCGCTTTGTTTCTTTCTCCGGCTAGTGGAAGATATTGAAATATACAACACTGGCCAACATGAGAAGATTTGACCAGTGTTCGAGTAGTAATTTTCCAGCTTGCCGGAATTTGTTTTGGCTGCCCGATTTTAACCAATAGGTAAATCTTTCTTCTCCCTTTCTTTGTTTCAATTGTGTTATTAGTTTACCAATTAGATTAGTCATGGCGTGAAACATGAGATTACAGCTGGACAGATTATTGTATTCGATTGTATTCGACTGTACTCACGGCGTGAAACAGGGGATTACACTGTTTTTAAACGGAAAGTGAATCAATTAACATAATAGACTCCTAATATAACTCAACAAACTCAATTTTAACACAAAAAATTTATATTTCCTTGTATAAAAAGATTCTCAACCGAAAAATACCCCAAAAACATAGCAATTTTCAGAGAAATTATATAATACATCTGAATACATAAATTATATCAATTAAAAAAACATATGAATACATTCATGGCATATAGCGAGACAGTGAATACAATGAAATACATAAAATACAGCGGGATACATTGAAATACAATGAAAAAAAGACAATGAATATAATGAAATACGTGGAATACAGCGAGATACATTGAATTACAATGAAAAAAAGACAATGAATACAATGAAATACATGAAAATACAGCGTGATGGATTGAAAATACATTGAAATATATTAACAGAAAATCAAGTTGCTCAGCCCCAAACTCCGTCGTCTTTGTTCAAGAACAAACCCTAATTTCCGGTGAATCCGCCATCGAGCAAAAACCCTGAATCTCACCAAAAAGGCCCTTCGTATTCAATCAAGTGCCCTTCGTATTTGATCAAATAGGAAGAACCCTTCGTAACAGAAAATCAAGTTGCTTCTGACCCTTTGTATTCAATCAAGTGCCTTTGTTCTCTTGTGAGCAGAGCCGAATCCTTTTCACAAAACAATAAAGAATCTGCTATTGCAGCAAAAAAATATCTGAGCTTTTCCCAAAAAACTCACTTTTGCCAGAAAGAGAAACTTTATGAGTTAGTTAGGGTTCCGATAGTGTGAAGGATGGCGGAACCGGCGATCCAGGCGGCGGAGGCGGAAGCCATGAGAGTGGCAGCGAGCTGAGCCTTCAGTTGTGTTTTCAGGGAATGGGAAAGGAGAATGGCATGTATCAAAGTAGAGAGAAAAAGAAAATAGTGTAACTGAATATCATATTTAGTGGCTTAGGGGTAGGAGGTAACCAAAATTAGATATTTTGCTATAAATATTAAAAGGTATCTATAGAATATAATTTTTTAAATGGTATTTATTTAAATAAATAAGGTGTTAACCTTTGCTATAGGAGGTAAAAATTCCAAAAAAAAAAATCTCACTCAAAAATTAGGGAGAGTCCCTTTTAGGCTTTAAGGATTTTGTTTGCCTTTAGTCAGCAGAGAAGACGACAAAATGAGTAAACCCAAAACCATACTATTAGCGGCCATGTTGTGAAAATATTCTTTAGTACTTCCTCCGTTCCAATTTATGTGAACATGTTTGATTGGGCACGAAGTTTAAGAAAAAATAAAGACTTTTAGAATTTGTGGTCTTAAACAAGTCAAAATAAGGTCCAGAGTATTTGTGTGGTTATAAAAGCTTCTCATTAAGGGTAGAATTGTAAGTTTAAGCAAAATTATCACCAATTTTAGAAAGGGGTCATTCTTTTTGGAACAGACCAAAAAGGAAATAGGTTCACATAAATTGGAACAGAGGGAGTACACTTTTTGGGGGAGGGACCAATCAGTAACTATGGAAAAGTGGATATGCTAATCTTAGGTTAAAAACTGGTCTCGAGCATTACTGCTCCACTCCATATAGTATTCTGTATTCAAAACCAATAAAAAACAGAAGACGTCAGTTTGAGAAAATGTGATGACCCGAAAGGTCATCTCGTGTTTTAGAACCTAATTTGGGGTTTCGAGGCCTTCAAAACCTTATTTTTTCTCCTCGATTTGTGTGCACAGTCCGGGCGCATTTCCGGAAAGCCTCTATGTGAAAATTTGAGAAAAATAT
The DNA here is from genome assembly GCF_001879085.1 of Nicotiana attenuata. Lineage (NCBI taxonomy): Eukaryota > Viridiplantae > Streptophyta > Magnoliopsida > Solanales > Solanaceae > Nicotiana > Nicotiana attenuata. The sequence goes on along the minus strand of NW_017670412.1, from coordinate 502,727 downwards.
TGAGTTTTGCCTTTAAAAATTAATTTTAGTTGACTTCGGTCAATATTATGAGTAAACGGATCCGGACTCGTGTTATGACGGTCCCGGAGGTCCATAAAAAAATATCGGACTTGGGCGTATGCTCGGAATCGAATACCGAGGTCCCTAGCCTGAGAAATAAATTTTTGAAGCAAATTGTTAAACAGGAAATATAAAGGGTTTAAAGAATTTGTTTAATAATTGATTTGTTGATACTGGGTCTGTATTGTGGTTCCGGAGCCCGGTATAGCTCCGTTATGATATTTACACCCCTATCTGTGAAATTTGGTGAGGAACGAGACTAATTTGACGTAATTCGGACCATTGGTTGAGAAAATAGAACTTTTGAACTTTCTTGAAAATTTCATGCAATTTGATGCTAAATTCATAGTTCTAGGTGTTATTTTGGCGATTTGATCGCGCGATCAAGTCTGTATGATATTTTTAGACTGGTGTGCATGTTTGGATTGGAGCCCGAGGGCTCGGGTGAGTTCGGATAGGCTACGGGGTGATTTACACTTAGAAAATCTGCTGTGTTTGCTGCTTCTGGTATGCTGATACCTTGTGCTTCGCGTTCGCGAAGCAACTATTGCGAACGCGAAGTCCTACCTGGGATGGGAAGGGGATTGTTCATCGTGAACGCGAAGCCATGGTCGTGCGGAGAACTGGGGGTTGCTCTTCGTGAACGCGATCGGCATCACGCGAACGCGTAGAGTTAAATGGAGGGGGCAGGGGAATCTTTGAATTGTTTGCGAATGCGGTCCCAGGCCCGCGAACACGATGATCAGGGGGGACAGACTACCGTGAACGCGAAGGCCATTTTGGCCGCAATGCACTGCGAACGCGACAGGTCCATCGCGAACGCGATGAAGACCTGTCCAGTCCTTTAAAAATAGAACTAGAATCGGGATTCTTTCAAAAACTCATAGCTCTTTCATAAAAACTCGACCTAGGACCGATTTTGAAGAGGGATTTCAACACCAATTCATAGGTTTGTGTTCTTCAACTCATTTCCTTCAATTTCCATCAACACCCATTAGAGTTTTAGCCCTAAATCTTGTTCTTTCATGGTAGAATTAGGGATTTTAGGAAGAATTGGGAATTTTGAAAATTTGGGTATTTAGACCTCGATTTGGAGTCAGATTCCCAAACTAATTACATATTTGGGCTCGTGGGTGAATGGGTGAATTGGTTTTGGTCCGAACCTCGAGTTTTGACCAAGCGGTCCCGGGTCAGTTTTTGACTTTTTGGGGAATTGTTGGGAAACTTATTTTGCCTTGGAATTGATTTCTTTAGCGATAATTGATATTATTAAGTTAGTTATGATTAGATACGAGCGGATTGAAAGTGGAAACTAAGGGAAAAGCGGCATTTGAGGCTTAAGTTCGGTCGTGGAATCGAGGTAAGTGTTGTGACTAACCTTAGCTTAAGGGATTAGGTATTGTTGCCTTATTTGCTACGTGTTTAGTTGTTGAGTACGGCGTATAGGTGAGGTGACGAGTATCTATACGTTGTTGTCGGGTCATAGCATGCGAGTGAGTCTTGTACTTTTGGTTGTTGTATTTGTTTATATGTACTGTTCATGCTTAGACCTGTTATTCTTCATGTTAAATAGGTCTTATTATGTTTTCCCGATATTGGATATTGGTTGAGTATTGACTCAAGTTGAGATTTATATTGTGAAGTTAAATGTTGAAACAAGGTTGGTTATTGATGATTCCCTTGCTGGGTTGTTATTATTTCTGTTGTTTGGGTGAGGAAGAGTGTAAAGCACGAAGGGTGATGCCGTGTAAGATATTGTGACTGAGTGTTAATGCACGAAGGGTGATGTCGTGCCGTTTCTATTTTTTCTTATGGTAAGGACGAGAGTAAAAGCACGAAGGGTGATGCCGTGCCATTCTTATCTGATTTATATGGTGAGGTTAAGAGTAAAAGCACGAAGGGTGATGCCGTGCATTTTCTGTTACTGTATTTACTTGTTGTTACAAGTTCAAGGTGTACTAGCTGTTTAAATTTTATAGTGTTGTGATTATTTCTATTTGCAATCACCTAAGCATATTTTCCCCTTTCCCGTAATTTTCTGTTAAACTTCCGTTATTGTTATTTTCTCGTATATGATTTAACTGCACATGTTCATGTCAATTGTCGTGTCCTAACCTCGTCACTACTTCGCCGAGGTTAGGCTCGGCACTTACCAGTACATGGGGTCGGTTGCACTGATACTGCACTCTGCACTTTCTGTGCAGATTGCGGTACAGGACCTCGTTAATCGGAGTTGGGTTGCTGCCTTCAGTCCATCAGGAGACCCTGGAGTCCCCTTCCCTCTATCTTAGTTTCCCTGTTTTCTTTCATTTCGAGAATAGATGTATTTTATTTAAACCAGTATTTGTAGAAACTCTTAGACGTTTGTGGATTGTGACACCATATCCTTGGGTAGTCGTGTATTAGTGTTTTAAACTATTATAAAACTTCCGTACTTCTTATTTGTTTAGTTTAGATTATTGATAATTATTGTTTTGGTTAGTGATTAGCATGTTAGATCTTTATCTGTTGGCTTGCCTAGCATTCTAAAGGTTAGGCGCCATCACGATCCCGATGGTAGGAAATCCGGGTCGTGACAAGTTTGTATCAGAGCACTAGGTTGCCTAGGTCTCACAATCCACAAAGAAGCTAGGTAGAGTTTGAGGGATCGGTACGGAGACGTCTGTGCTTATCCCCTAGAGGCTACAGAGTTTAGGAAATAACTTCACATCTATTCTTCTCTGTCGTGCGATTTGATTTCTCAATGCTAATTGAACTCTCTACTTTTGTTCTTTTGCAGATGGCGAGAACACGTACCGCTTCATCAGCTGACCAGCAGCCCGAGCCCCTAGTGGCAGCTCCTACGAGGGGCAGAGGACGAGGCCGAGGTAGGGGCAGGGCTCAGCCTAGAGCTCGAGCAGAAGCACCAGTAGTAGAGCCTCAGGCGGAGTTTGATGATGAGGTTCCGGCCCAGACCGTTCCGGCAGGGCCAACTCAGGTTCCAGAGGGGTTCATCGCTACCCCAGTACTTTAGGATGCTTTGGTCCGTCTAGTGGGCCTTATGGAGAGTGTAGCCTAGGCTGGCACATTTCCTGTAGCACTAGCCATCTCTCAGGCTGGGGGAGGAGCCCAGACTCCCGCTACCCACACTTCGGAGCAGATGGCTCCTCAGTTTCAGACTCTAGCAGCTCAGCCAGTAGGAGTAGCTTAGCCGGTTGTTGCAACTCAGACCGGTGCTGGGCCAGCCATGTCTTCTGATGCTTTGTTGAGGTTGGACAAGTTCATCAAGCTTTTCCCGGTTCATTTCAGTGGGGCAACTTCTGAGGACCCCCTGGATTATCTTGACTGCTGCCTTGAGGTGTTGCGGAACATGGGGATAGTTGAGACAAATGGGGTCGACTTTGCTGTATTCCAGATGATAGGGTCCGTTAAGAGATGGTGGAATGATTTTGTGTTGACTAGACCAACTGGGTCACCTGCCTTGACTTAGGACCAGTTCTCTCAGCTATTTCTCGAGAAGTTCTTTCCTATCACTCAGAGAGAGGACTATCGCAGGCGGTTCGAGCATCTTCAGCAGGGTTCCATGACCGTCACTCAGTACGACACTAGGTTTGTTTATTTGGCTTGCCATGCTCTTTTTATACTTCCCACCGAGATAGAGAGGGGTGAGGAGGTTTATTGAGGGACTCGCCCAGCTTATCAGATTGCAGATGGCTAAGGAGACAGGGAGCGAGATTTCTTTTTAAGATGTATCCAATGTGGCCAGGCGAGTTGAGATGGTGTTAGCTCAGGGGAGTGGTTAGGGGTCTGACGAGAGGCCTCGTCATTTGGTAGATTTAGTGGTGCCTCGTCTGGAGGCAGGGATTCTTTCGATAGAGGCCATCCTCCCATGCCGTTTTACTCAGCACTTCAGGCTTCTCACGGTGCTTCGAGTGGCCGTAGCTCTCATATGCAGTATTCTGATTAGCTACCCTACAGTGCACCACCAGCTCCTATCAATACATCTCAACTCCAGCATTTTCGGGGTGGTTACCTAGGCCGTCACGGTCAGCAGTCTCAACAGTCGAGGTCTTGTTATACTTGTGGCGATCCGAGGCACACTACTAGATTTTGCCCTCGAGCATCGAGCAGTTCTCAGCATCAGGGTTCTCGTGCCATGGTTCAGGCACCAGGTGTTCCACCGCCCGCTCAGCTAGGTAGAGGTAGGGGTCAGACAGCTAGAGGTGGGGGTCGAGGTGTTAAAGGTGGAGGTCAGACCGCTAGAGGTGGAGGCCAGCCAGCAGGAGGTCATCCTAGGGATGTAGTTTAGAGTGGAGGGGCCCAGCCTCGATGTTATGCTTTCCCAGCCGGACCTGAGGCTGAGTCATCCGATGCTGTTACCACAGGTACTATTTCAGTTTGCAGTACCGATGCTTCAGTTCTATTTTATCCAGGGTCTACATACTCCTATGTGTCATCTTATTTTGCTACATATTTGGTTGTGCCTCGTGATTCTTTGAGTGCTCCTGTATATGTGTCCATACCGGTGGGTGATTCTATTATCGTAGGTCGTGTCTATCACTCATGTCTGGTTATTATTGGGGGTCTTGAGACCAGCGTAGATCTCCTACTTCTTGATATGGTCGATTTTGATGTCATTTGTGGATGGATTGGCTGTCACCTTATCATGCTATATTGGACTATCACGCCAAGACCGTGACCTTAGCCTTGCCGAGGTTTCCTCGATTGGAGTGGAGAGGGACTTCTGGTCATTCTACCAGTAGGGTTATTTCTTATATGAAGGCTAGGCGTATGGTCGAGAAGGGGTATTTGGCTTATGTTTGTGATTCTAGTGCGGAGGTTCCTTCCATGGATTTCGTACCAGATGTTCATGAGTTTCTAGAGGTATTTCCTGCAGACCTGCCGGGGATGCCACCCGACAGGGATTTTGACTTTTGCATTGATTTGGCTCCGGGCACTGAGCCCATTTCCATTCTGCCAAAGTTGAAAGAATTGAAGGAGCAGCTACAAGATTCGCTTGATAAGGGCTTCATTAGGCCCAATGTCTCGCCTTGGGATGCGCCAATGTTGTTTGTAAAGAAAAAGGATGGGTCAATGAGGATGTCTATAGATTATCAGCATTTGAACAAAGTCACCTTTAAGAACAAGTATCCATTGCCGATGATTGATGATTTATTTGATCAGCTTCAGGGTGCCAAGGTGTTTTCAAAGATCGATTTGAGGTCTGGATACCATCAGTTGAGGATTAGGGCATTCGATGTCCCTAAGACAGTTTTTCGGACTCGGTACGGGCATTATGAGTTTCTAGTGATGTCATTTGGGTTGACAAATGCCCAGCAACATTTATGGATTTGATGAACTAAGTGTTCAAGCCCTATTTGGATTCCTTCGTGATTTTTTTTATTAATGATATCTTGATCTACTCCCGCAGTCGAGAGGAGCATGAGCAGCATCTTCGGATCGTTCTTCAGACTCTGAGAGACAGTCAGTTATATGCTAAGTTTTCGAAATGTGAGTTTTGGTTGAGTTCAGTGGCATTCTTAGGTCTTGTTGTATTAGCAGAGGGTATACAGGTGGATCCTAAGAAGATTGAGGCAGTCAAGGACTGGCCTAGGCCCACATCAGCTACAGAGATTCGGAGTTTCTTGGGTTTGGTGGGTTACTACCGTCGGTTTGTGGAGGGGTTTTCCTCTATAGCAGCCCCGATGACCAGGTTGACCCAGAAAGGTGCCCCATTTAGGTGGTCAGACGAGTGTGAGGCGAGCTTCCAGAAGATCAAGACTGCTTTGACTACGACGCCGGTGTTGGTACTGCCCACGGGTTCAGGGCCCTATACAGTATATTATGACGCATCTCGTATTGGACTTGGTGCAGTATTGATGCAGGGTGGCAAGGTTATTGCATATGCTTTGCGACAGTTGAAGATTCACGAGAAGAATTATCTAGTTCATGACTTGGAGCTAGCAGACATTGTTCACGCGTTGAAGATTTGGAGGCACTATCTATATAGCGTGTCGTGTGAGGTGTTCACGGATCACAAAGTTTGCAGTATTTGTTCAAGCAGAAGGAGCTCAATTTGAGGTAGAGAAGGTGGTTGGAGCTATTGAAAGACTATGATATCACCATCTTGTATCATCCCGGGAAGGCCAATGTGGTGGTCGATGCTTTGAGTAGGAAGTCAGCTAGTATGAGCAGCCTTACGTATATTCCAATCGGGGAGAGACCGCTTGCATTAGATGTTATGGCTTTGGGCAATCAGTTCGTGAGGTTGGATGTCTCTGAGCCCAGCCGTGTTCTAGCTTGTACAGTCGCTCGGTCTTCCTTGTTGAGCGTATCAGGGAGCGACAATATGGTTATCCTCATTTACTTGTCCTTAGGGACACAGTGTGTCACAGAGATGCCAAGCAGATTACAGTTGGAGATGATGGAGTTTGAGGATGCAGGGTCGTGTTTGCGTGCCTAATATGGATAGGATTCGCAAGTTGATTCTAGAGGAGGCCCACAGTTCCCGGTATTCTATTCATTCCGGCGCCGCTAAGATGTATCAGGACTTGCGGCAACATTATTGGTGGAGGAGGATGAAGAAGGATATTGTTGCATATGTAGCTCGGTGTTTGAATCAACAAGTAAAGTACGAGCATCAGAGACCTGGTGGTTTGCTTCAGAAGATTGAGATTCCTGAGTGGATGTGGGAGCGCATCACTATGGACTTCGTTGTTGGACTCCCAGAGACTCAGAGGAAGTTCGACGCAGTGTGGGTTATTGTGGATAGGCTGACTAAGTCAGCGCATTTCATTCCTGTTGCAGTTTCCTATTCTTTGGAGCGGTTGACAGAGATCCATATCCGTGAGATCACTCGTCTTCATGGTGCACCCGTGTTTATCATTTGTGACCAAGGTACTCAGTTTACCTCGCATTTCTGGAGGACAATGCAGCGTGAGTTGGGTATGCGGGTCGAGCTGAGCACAACATTTCGTCCTCAGTCGGACCGACAGTCCGAGCGTACTATTTAGATTTTGGAGGATATGCTCCGCGCCTGTGTTATTGACTTTGGAGGTTCTTGGGATCAGTTCTTGCCGTTAGCAGAGTTTGCCTACAACAACAACTATTAGTCGAGCACCCAGAGGGCGCCCTATGAGGCATTATATGGTAGACGATGTCGATCGCCAGTTGGGTGGTTTGAGCCGGGAGAGGCTTGGTTAATGGGTAAAGATTTGGTGCAGGATGCCTTGGATAAGGTTAGGATCATTAGGGATAGACTTCATACAACTCAGTCCAGGCAAAAGATGCCGACCGTAAGTTTCGTGATGTGGCATTCATGGTCGGAGAGAGAGTGTTTCTTCGAGTGTCACCCATGAATGGTGTGATGCGGTTTGGGAAGAAGGGCAAGTTAAGCCCTAGGTTCATCGGGCCTTTTGAGATTCTTGATCGAGTGGGAGAGGTGGCTTACAGACTTGTGTTGCCACCAGGCTTATCAGCGTACATCCAGTGTTTCATGTGTCCATGCTTCGGAAGTATCACGGCGATCCATCTCACGTGTTAGATTTCAGCACAGTCCAGTTGGACAAGGATTTGACCTACGAGGAGGAGCCGGTAGCTATTCTAGACCGGCAGGTTCTTCAGTTGAGATCGAAGAGTTATCCTTCGGTTCGTGTGTAGTGGAGAGGTCAGCCTATGAAGGTGGCTACCTGGGAGTCCAAGTCCAATATGCGGAGCAGATATCCCCATCTTTTCCCTAGCTCAGGTACTTTTCTATGTCCGTTGGAGGATGAATGGTTATTTTAGAGGTGGAGAATATGATGACCCGAAAGGTCATCTCGTGTTTTAGAACCCAATTCGAGGTTTCGAGGCCTTCAAAACCTCATATTCTTTCTCCTCGATTTGCGTGCGCAGTCCAGACGCATTTCCGAAAAGCCTCTATGTAAAAATTTGAGAAAAATATTGAGTTTTGCCTTTAAAAGTTGATTTTAGTTGACTTCAGTCAACAATTTGAGTAAACGGACCCGGACCCATGTTTTGACGGTCCAGGAGGGTCCGTAGAAAAATATGGGACTTGGGCGTAAGTCTGGAATCGAATTCTGAGGTCCCTAGCCCGTGAAATGAATTTTTGAAGAAAATTGTTAAATTGGAAATATAAAGGGTTTTAAGAATTTGTTTAATGATTGATTTTGTTGATACCGGGTCCGTATTGTGGTTCCGGAGCCCGGTATAGGTCCGTTATGATATTTACACCCTATCTGAAATTTGGTGATGAACGGGACTGATTTGACGTAATTCGGACCATTGGTTGAGAAAATAGAACTTTTGAACTTTCTTGAAAATTTCATGCAATTTGATGCTAAATTCGTAGTTCTAGGTGTTATTTTCGCGAATTGATCGCGCGAGCAAGTCTGTATGATGTTTTTAGACTTGTGTGCATGTTTGGTTTGGAGCCCCGAGGGCTCGGGTGAGTTTCGGATAGGCTACGGGTTGATTTACACTTAGAAAATCTGTTGTGTTTGCTGCTTCTGGTATGTTGATACCTTGTGCTTCGCGTTCGTGAAGCAACTCTCGCGAACGCAAAGTGCAACCTGGGATGGGAAGGGGATTGTTCATCGTGAACGCGAAGCCATAGTCGCGAACGTGGAGCACTGGGGGGTTGCTCTTCGTGAATGCGATCGGCATTACGTGAACGCGTAGAGTAAAATGGAGGTGGGCTAGGGAATCTTTGAGTTGTTCTTTGTGAACGCGGTCCCAGGCACGCGAATGCGATGGTTAGGGGGGGACAGACTATCGCGAACGCGTGCAGCTCATCGCGAACGCGAAGGCCATTTTGGCCGCAATGCACCGCGAACGCGACAGGTCCATCGCGAACGCGATGAAGACCTGTCCAGTCTTTTAAAAACCAAACCAGAATCAGGATTCTTTCAAAAACTCATAACTCTTTCATAAAAACTTGACCTAGGAGCGATTTTGAAGAGGGATTTCAACACCAATTCATAGGTTTGTGTTCTTCAACTCATTTCCTTCAATTTCCATCAACACCCATTAGATTTTCAGCCCTAAATCTTGTTCTTTCATGGTAGAATTAGGGATTATAGGAAGAATTGGGAATTTTGCAAATTTGGGAATTTAGACCTCGATTCGGGGTCGGGTTCCGAAACTAATTACATATTGGGCTTGTGGGTGAATGGGTGAACGGGTTTTGGTCCGAACCTCGAGTTTTGACCAAGCGAGTCCGGGGTCGGTTTTTGAATTTTTGGGGAATTATTGGGAAACTTGTAATTTTGCCTTGGAATTGATTTCTTTAGCGATAATTGATATTATTAAAATAATTGTGATTAGATACGAGCGGATTGGAAGTGGAAACTAAGGGAAAAGCGGTATTTGAGGCTTGAGTTCGGCCGTGGAATCGAGGTAAGTATTGTGGCTAACCTTAGCTTGAGGTGACGAGAGTTCGGCCGTGGAATCTAGTTGTTGAGTACGACATATAGGTGAGGTGACAAGTGTTACACCCCTTTTTAACACGGGTCAAATTAGAGTATAACATATTGGTAATTCTGAAGGTTTAATTAATTAAAGAGAGTCGCCACCTAATTATTTTAACGGTGAATTAGGACACCAATTTAGCTAAATAATGCTTAAAGTTAACTCTATTCTATGTTCTACTTAACCTTTAAGGCTATGGGTAAGGGTTCTAATTAATCTTATAGAGAAGGTATTAAGCACTTTATATGATCCATAAATATAGTTAATGTCACGCCCCAAAATCCGAGGAGCGCGACCGGCGCTCAACCGAGTAAACCCGACTGAGCAAGCCTGATAGGTTTCATTCTACCCAAACTAATTCATGAATAAAGAGGAGATGAACTACATTAATCATACTTTGTACATATATCATTAATGACTTCCATTTCATTTCCATTAGCAACTTCATTCGTAATTCTCAAAAATATTACAAGTTTTCTACATCTTTGCCAAATATTAATATTTCTAATTCAATTCTCCTTTATCAAACTCCACCCACAACCTGTCTACGGAGCCTCTACATATAACTGAAGAATAATATGGAAATGCGGGCAACAAGGCTCCGACTATACCTCAAAATACAAAAGTACATGATAAACAGATGAAATAGGACCCCGAAATGAAGTGGGGCTCACCAAGTCAGCTGAAAGGAAGATGTGTCACTAGCTGCGACCAATACTGCCTGCTATGGAAACACCTACATCCATTTAAAGACGTAGCGCCCCCGGCAAAAGGGACGTTAGTGCCGTCGAATAGCACTAGTATGTATAACTAAACACCATCTCATTAGAAAGAACTATCATACAAGAACAAAAAAGACATCTTAAGGAAAACAAAGCTTCACATAAGCACCACGTCAACAATATGAGAGGTTCACATAGTTTTCACGAAATTTCTGAAATTTTGGATTGGGGCATTCCATATTGTTGCATCATTATCCACATTACCACCGCTTCCTTGAGCGGAGACCGATCACGGCCCGATCGGCTAAGCCGTCTCCCTGAGATGTTACCAATATTTCATTCTCACTTTCCAATTTCAATATCAGCACATACCACCATGTGTGTAGCATGACGCCGATCACGGTCCGATCGGCTAAGCCGTCTTACCAAGACGTTACCCTTTTCCATTAATCGTCTCAATTCAATTTTTGTTTCACATATATTAGTTCATAGGCACTTAGGTCCACAATTTCCACATCATGTCCACTTTCAATACAAACATTGCAATTCAGGATAACAGGTACAAACAGGAGCAATTCAAGTGTAAACATAGATACGATTTCAAATAGTTGGCATGACAATCTCAATTTAAATCCTGACATTGAGGTCTAGGCATTCCGGCCACAATTACTACATTCCATAACTCACGTTTCACATTGTTCCCATTTTCAACATTTACTTTGCCACTTAAGACCATAGGCACATACAAAAGCAATTTAAGTCGTAAGCATAGAGAGGAATTCATCTAGTTTGGCATATTAGTCCTAAAGTAACCTTGGCATGACATTTAGGCATTTAGCACATAGATCATGTTCTCCACACATCCTCCATTTACAAAGAAAACTCATTAAACACATGAAGAAGACCTTCCACATACATTTTCACAACACCAATTCATGTGAAATAACAATCAATTCATCAATCCAATTTCAGTCTTACCACATTTGCATATACACCAACGGAGCTCGATTTCTAATAAAAGGGGGTATTAGCCATACATACCTGAAATTTGCCCCTTAATGATACTACAATGATCCAGTACACTTAAGCAACTTCAATCTACAACACAACATTCAATAGGGCCAATCATAGTAATAAATTCCATAACACCTTGTAGGTATAGATCTTCACATGTCATAACCGTCGTATTAGTTCATTCACCTATCACTATTAACCAATAATTTATTCCACCATCATTCCTAACCAATTTATAACTTCCAACAAAATATGTATGACCATCCATTCACACCCAACCATCAACCTCCTTAATTAACCCATTTCACATTCTTTGCAACACTAACACAACCTAGGTTAGGCACTTATGGCTTCCAATCACCATCCCATGAGTTCTAACGTATATATCATACATAAATAATCACCATAGAGTAGTTAGTGGTGATAGACATACCTCTTGTAGTAAGAATCTTGAGAATCCCCACTTGTAGTGTTCTTGATCAATTTAGGGATTTGAATGGGAATCTATGGATCTTCAAGATCAATCCTTGTTAATATACGTGTTTAGAAGTAGTAATCAACTCAAAAGACTCCAAAAACATTACCTTGGATCATAGGAGGGAAGTATGGGACAGATTCCCCTTGATAGAGCAAGCCCTAGCTCAAAAATGACTTAGAGACTCTCCATACCCGGTCTTGGGGTATTTATAGGGCTGCTAGGCGTGCGAACGCGGTCAAACCGTGCCCGAGACACGGTGGCCGTGCTCGCACCTCGCTCGGGCCGCGCTCGCACCTCGCTCGGGCCGCGCTCGGGAGGCAGAAACTCTCAGTTTTCCTGTGGCCGCGCCGTGGACGCGCATCTGACACAGGTCCAGTAAAATAGTCATAACTTCTATGCACCCCCAAATGACGAACGATTTGATGCGTTGGAAACTAGACTCAAAGATCTTTAATTTGATAGGTTGTTCATCACACAACACCTTATATAAATGTAGATATGCTTTTCCAAAGTGAGGTCTTATGCGTACTCATTTACAACTTTAGTCTATTATGAAATTTTCTAACTTGACTTAGACTTAGGCCCCCCATTAGACGCCACATGACTTATTAAAAGACTTATACACTTATATACCAAATCCAATTGATGCCCATCATGTTAATAGCACATAAAACATTGTAATTATCCTACATGGCACCACGAAATCATAATTTACTTAGCGAAATTTTTCGGGGCCTTACAGTTAACCGGTCAAACTTAGGTTAATTGATTGCACTAAACAATAAGTGTAAATACTCAAATATTAAATAGCAGACAGACATTTAAATAATTCAAGAACTTCTAAATTTTAGCCTTTTTCAAAAAGGATAGAAATTGATGTCAAGTTAATTAGGACTTTAACAGCTAAAGGATGATTGTTTTGTTTGAAATCCATTGAACTTAGTCTTAAAATGTTTCTTGGTTAAAAATACACCAAAGCCAAAAAAATCTTAGACGTTAGTAAAGAACTATTATTTTGGTTAGTAACTCAAATCTGGATACGTCATTCATATCAAAAGTTCTACCAAGACCCTGGAAGACTCCAAATCCACGAGTGTTCATGGGTTAGAAAGTAGAAATAAAGAGAAGGTTTCAAGTCTTCATCTAAGTTAATGTTAGTCCTATGTGATGAAGGAGTACTCTATTTAGCATAAATACTAAATAATTAGATAAACTTAATTACCAAAACCCATGCTAAACATGAGATAAGCACAAATACAAACAAATCAGCCGTAATCAAGAAGGTAGACAACATGGATGTAAAGAAAAGATAAGAAAGACGCCATAGGCGTCCCCAAGCGTTTCGCTTATTTTTCTCGCTATCCGGTGCTCTAAGGAAGACGGGATGTGGTGATTCCGTGCTCGGGGAATGTTGAGTCTCGAGTGAGACTCCAACGCGAGAGTCTCAGATTAAGACTCCATTTGCTGCTTTGGTGCAGTGTACTGGGGGGCGCGTCAAGCAGATCTATTGGACTCCGGCTTCGAACTTGAACTTGAGCTTACAAACCACGGACTTTATAAGCTCCGAATAGTGCAAACAAAATGCCTCTATTTTAGCCAAGAGAAACAGAGGCGACGCAACTAAGGATTTTTGGCATATTTTTTTTGAAGAGCAAAGTTGTTTCGAAAAGGCAGAGATGTCGTCGTTCCAGAGGTGGTCCGAAATTATTCCCAAACATCAATATTTATAGGAAGAATAACTAGGGTTAATTTGGGCGGGATTTTAAGTCTTGAAATCGAGTCAAGGGACGTTTGAATTTTGAACGTTGATCTTGCAGAAGAATTAAATGAGATGTAGAGCTTCTTGTTCTAAAATGGCAATGTCAGGTCTGCCATGGCTGAGAAGCATTGGCATTTTGTGAAAAGGGGGGAAAGAAGAAAAGAAACGGTTGTTTAGGAGAGAGAATTTGAAAAATTGGAACCCTAATTGCTTTAGGTCTTTGAGAGTGAAGTAATAGGTTTCAACCGTTAGATTAAGACTTTAAGCGGCTGAGATTATGCCTGGCTTATCTATCAAAATGACGTAGTTTCGATGGGGCTTCTAGAGTATTTTGTAATTGGGCTAAAGTTGAGAATTTTGGGCTGCTGGTTGGGCGAATTTTGACTGACTTTGGCTTGGACTGCTGAACATTTTCTTTCTTCTTGGTACATTTCTTTGAGCTTCTATTTAGATTTAAAATAATTTTATTAGCTACATTATATAATACAACATAATATTATTAGTTAAACTATTTAGTGTTACTTAAAATAGTTATGGTAGCTAGAATTTAAATTTAAAAAATAACTTACACTAATTGTTAAGTAAAAGATCATTACAAGTGTAAGCATTTATAAGATGTTTAATTTTAAAAAATATTAATAATTAATTATATATAGAGAAAAAAATGTGTTTTTAGAAAAATAATAATAATAATAATAATAATAATAATAATAATAATAATAATAATAATAATAATAATAATAATAGATATAACTAAATAATTATAACAATAATAGTTTTTTAATAATAACAACAATAGGCATAGTTTGTATTAAAATATAGTAGAATAACTACCTTATATTATTAGTGATATTACAAGCTTAAAGAAATAATTTAGGAAGTAAAGGAGGAAAAAAATTGGAATAGTCAACACCGAGTATCTATGCGTTGTTGTCGGGTCATAACATGCGAGTGAGTCTTGTACGTGTGACTGTTGTATTTCTTTATATNAAACTTGACTTTTTTTGTCCCGTACCATCAAGGTTGAAATGGGGCAAAAGGGACATAAAATGATTGCGGTCGAACTCCAGTTTCGAGTTGCCTACATATCTCAGGTTTCACGAGAATCATGCCATATGTAGTTCAAGACTTATGGTACCCTAAAGTAGGACTCACTTATCGATGCGGATCCTAAAATGCTGCCTCAGTGTCGAATAATAGCGATAATGGGTACAATGATTGAAAGAAAGATGTTTGAAATAAGAATTTGATTATGAATTTTGAGAGTCGAGCCGAGCGGAGTTTGAAGTAGATCCTTGACCTGTTTAGGAGAGTTTGGTATTCCTCCCCAACAAACTGCCCCAGTTCACTGCTAAGATATAGTTCCACGTTGCGCTATATTTCCTGCAAAGCTTAAAAATGCTACAAAAAATTGTTAGGAAATAAGATGAAATATGCCATAAAATAATATTTAGGCGTCAATTCATAAGAAATGCGAATTTATTGTGCAAACATATAAAAATATAATTTTATGGTGATATATTTCATGATCACAATGCCATATGAAAGTTTAGCTTATGAAAATAAATGCATTTGGCGATGATTTATGAAAGATATATTTTGGCAATGCTTATGCAAGCGGGACCACTTGGGTCGAAATAAATTGATGTCCTTGTGTGAGGGAGGATTAGCTCTATGTCCTATTTGAAGACGGATGACCATGATATGTTCCATTTGAGGGTGGTTAACCCAAAATATCCTATTTGAGGGCGGATGGACCCGATATATCCTATTTGAGGGCGGATAGACTCGATATATTCGAGGGCGGATAGACCCGATATATCCTATTTGAGGGCTGACGAACCCGATATATCCTATTTAAGGGCGGATGAACCCAAAATATCCTATTTGAGGGTGGATAGACCCGATATATCCTATTTGAGGGTGTATGAACCCAATATATTCTATTTGAGGGCGGATAGACCCGATATATCCTATTTGAGGGCGGATAGACCCGATATATCCTATTTGAGGGCGGATGAACCCAATATCTCCTATTTGAGGACGGATAGACCCGATATGTCCTATTTGAGGGCGGATAGACCCGATATATCCTATTTGAGGGCGGATAGACCCGATATATCCTATTCGAGGGCGGATAGACCCGACATGTGGTGCTTGATTTGTAACTACAAAGATTGATGCAGTGCGAACAGCTTGATACAGAGCAGAGATCTTGATATGGTGCCCATTTTGTAGTGTTAATTCATGGTGCGATGCAAAAATCCTGGTGTGATGACTTTGTAGTAGCGAATACCCATGGTGCGAAGAGCTTGATGCAGTGCCTTTACAGAAGAAAATATTCCGGGAGCGATGCCAATAATTTGGGAATTTGCATGCTGAAGTTTATTATTTGTAAATTCCAATACTCAAAGAAAACTACGTGTTTCAATATATAATTTGCGATAACTCGGTTCGATCGCCATGTTGCATTATGTTTCCTTCAAAGCTTAACATGCTAGGAAAATTTTTCAGTAGAGTAGATATTGAAATGCATTATGCTGTAAAGTAATCTTATGAAAATGACACATTTTGGGCGTTTAATAATATAATGCGGCCTAGTCAGCCAAAGTGATTTGATAAAAATGTAGCTTTATGCCAATGATGATTTTCAACAATAACATGCGGTTTATAAATGTGCTTTGCAATGATTTATGATAATGATGCATTTCAGTAATGACATTAAAGATATGACCATCTAGGTCGAAATAAATTAATAAAAAGCATGTGAATATGTGCTAAAGTGTCCTGTTGTTTAGGTGGACAACCTTAATATCCTATTATCAGGTGGACAACCTTGTGTCCAATTAATCAGGAGGACAACCTAATGTCCTATTAATCAGGTGGACTACCTCATGCCCTATTAATTAGGCGGACAACCTCATGTCCTATTAGTCAGGCCGACTACCTCATGTCATATTATCAAGCGGACGACCTCGTATCCTATTAATCAGGCAGACGACCTCATGTCCTATTAGTTAGGCGGATGACCTCATGTCCTATTAATCAGGCGGATGACCTTTTTGTCCTATTATTAGGCGGACAAACCTAGATGCATGACGCTTGATTTGCAATTTTAAACATTGGTGCGGTGCAGAAGCTTGGTGCAATTGTTCATTTGTAGTTTTATAATGCGATGCGAAGAGCATGGCATGGTTCTTTCGAAGTAACATATATTGATGGTGCAATGCAGAGAGTTTGGTGTGATCATTTTGCAATAGCAAATGGTGCGGTGCAGAGTGTTTGATGCAATGCCTTTGTAGTAGTGAATATTCCTATTGCAATGCTAACAATTGTTGGATCTTCATACTGAAATTTTGCTATTAATAAATTCCCGCACTCAAAGAAAATTATAAGTTTCAAAGCTTGGTTTGTGCTGGCTTGGCTTCATCCTTTGCTTTGCATGAATCTTGCGACTGAGATTTGCGATAGCTTGTAATATTGTTTTAAGAATGGCTAAAACATTCCCCTGCATTACTCAAAGAAAATTCGTTAGTATAAAATAAAGTGGTTGCCTTGCATTTAACGTCAAAGTTTGGCTATGAATCTGCAACTTGTTGCTACAACTCCTGGAATTTGCTGTTGTGCTTGTAACAAATATGTAGCTCGAGATTTCATTTTCTTTGCCGAATGATGAGAATCCTTCGGCAAAATCTGCCCCGGTTTTGGCTTTTGGGGTAAATAGGATTTTTATTATGATGAGACTGAACCTATAGGGCTGCCTACGTATCCCCTCTTAAAAGGGAATCATGTCAACACGTAGTTTATTTACAAAAGCAAGGAAAGATTACAAAAAATAACTACTCATAGGATGATAGTTGCAAAATGATAATGCCAGCAACACAAGGTAAACTAGTCTAGACGACGCTTCTTCATCGGATGCCCAACCACTCTTGGTGTATTGCTTGTGCTGCTGCTAATTGTGTTTGAGATAATTGTTCCAACTGGTAGGTGCACTCGCAATTTGTTAGCATCAATCATATTCTGAATTTTATGTTTTAATGCTAGGCATTCTTCTGTATCATGGCCTTGAGCGGTTGAATGGTAAGAACAATACTTCGAAGGGTCGAATAATGGATGCGAAGGGTTGAAAATCCTTCCTTTTCTTGGTTGCATAATTCTCGAAGCATTCAATCGAGCGAATATGCTAGAGATTGATTCAGTCAAAGTTGTGAAGTCGCGGGGCTTCCTTTTCTTTGATTGGAGAGAAGCAACTAGTGTTTGCGGATGTTGATGTCGAATGCTTTGCTGGCGATGAGGCTGGAGATGCATGTCACGTGCATTAGATATGGCATGGTTTTGCAAGAGCCGGTGATCATGATGGCATTGCATAGTCATGACAACTGAGGCATTTTCCTTATCTTTACCTTTCCAATTTTCTAACATCTCTGGTTGTAAAGCATGATTGATAGTTTGTATGCTAACCTTTCCTTCTTTGATGCCGCTTTCTAGGAAGTCCCCGACTCTAATCAAGTTTGAGAAATTACGCACGTTTGCAATAGCCAGCTTTTCATAATATATGCAATTTTGAATGTCAATAAAGATTGATATCAACTCTTTCTCGGATAGCGGAGGGTTCACCTTAAAAGCTTCAACTCTCCACCGGATTGCATAATCCTGAAAAGATTCATGTGCCATTTTCTCTATTTTGCATAGGTTATGCATGTATGGATCGACTCCAAGGTTGACCTCATATTGCTTTACAAAATTGTGAGCCATATCATCCTACGTGTGCCATTTGCTAAAATTTTATTTTGTGTACCAAACAAGTGCAGGTCCTGATAAGCTTTGAATAAATAATTTCATTCGAATGGCCTCATTGTGCCCGATACCAAGTAATCTGCTATAGTAGTCCTTTAAATGAGCAATGGAATTTCCTTTCCCATGAAAAGTATTAAACTTTGGCACCTGGTAATCTGGTGGGAGTTCTATATCAGGCTACTGGCATAGGTCTTCATATCTTAGACTTTGATAATTTCTTGATTGCAATTCTTCTCCAATGGCTTTCTTCAAATCACGGATTTCTTTTTCCAAAATTTCACGGCAAATCTGCTGGGTTAATTTTTCAGGTCTCTTATACGAGCATATTGCTAGTCAGTTTTGCTTGTCCTCCTCAAATGGAGTTGTGGTTATGGGAGGCATTATCATGACTTGATTGTGGTTGCAGGTTGATGGCATTTGTGTAGAGATTGTATAAGTAGGAGCTGGGCAAGGCGATATGGTTAAGCAAATATTTCGGTTTGAGCTAGAAGCAGAGGTTGCATTTGGAAGAAGGTTGAAAGTGCTTCAAGTTTCTTCGTACCACATTTGCCTCGGTATCATCACCTTCTGATTGCAATAATCTCATACCGGTACTGAATGCTTCAAATCTGTCTGCCATCATAGCCCCATCGTTTATGCAGATTCGCAGCCAAAATAGTGTTCAATGCTAGGCAACCTTTAAAAAAAATAAAACTTTTATAACCAAAAAGGAAAGCGTTAGCGTATTCACCATATAAATGCACGAAATAATAAAGTTAGATTGATTAATTCGTGATATGGTTAAGTAGGATCCCTAAACTAGAAGCGATAGCCTAAGTTGCAAAATGGATGGACGAGAATGACTTGTTATCAAGAAGGCTCTAACACTTGAGACTGGTTGACATGGAAGCGAATTGATTTAATGTTTTGTGAAAGACTGACTTATGTCGAACATCAAAGCTTTAGCTCTTGCACACGTTTTTGTCATTTCATGACTCTGGCATACTTTAAAACATTGCCCCAGTCTTTAGGAAGTCTCTGATTACTACTCGATGACATGATTTCATGTTTAGCATACTCAACCTACGTGCCAAAAATCTGCCCCAGTTTCTTTTATGAAGTGAAATGGAAAATTTTGCTATAATGAGACTGAGCCTTAAATAGACTGCCTACATATCCCACCACAGGAATCAGGTCAAACGTAGTTCCAAAGTACATAAAAGATAAGTTTACTAAAATGTGACCAAACTCGATGTGGACTGCCTACGTATCCCACCATGGGAATCAGGTCAGACGTAGTTCATTACATACAAATACAGATCGAAAATTTTAAAATAAAAGGGCCGAACTCGATATCATATTTTATCCGACAAGAATCTAGCCGGTCATAGTTCGTTACAAAAGATGGATACAAAAGATGATCAATTAAGCGTACAAAATAACATAATTTCAAATGATATTGGCACTTCAAAAACTAATTCTTAGTTCACGATTCCCAACTATTCTTCTTCTGGGAGGTGCTTCCACATGCTCAATTCTTCTGCATTACTTGGTTATAGGGAAGATCTGAATTAGCACATTGCGGATAAGCTACTTGGGTGAAATTCTGTATAGGGATGACATCTGGAGGTTGGTACCACATAGATTGAGGGGGAGGCACCGGTCTCTGCATGACCTTACCATTACCCAACAGCTTCTGGATTTCCTTTTTCAGACAATGACACTCGTCTGTTGTATGGCCTAGCATGCCCGAGTGAAATGCGCATCACTTGGTTGGATTGAAATGAGGTGGAGGGATTTTGGCAGGTTTTTGTTGCATGATACCAAATGATCTCAACCTCTCAAAAATGATAGAAGTTGGTTTACTCAAAAGGGTAAAGTTTCTCGATTTTCTTATCTTGGGTGTTGATGGTGGAGGATTTAATGCTTCATCAATCACTCCATTCCCTTTATCCTTGAGGTGTGTCTTAACCGTCTTTCCAAGCTTCAAAGTTGATTCTACCTCCTTTCCTTGAGGTTCGTTTTCTTTCAAACTCTAAGGAGACTCCATGGATTTTCTCTTCAACGAACTGCATCTACTAGTAGTATTGGTTGATGGCCCATATTGCTTGACAAAGTTCTTTACTAGGTCATTCCAACTGAATTAATTCCATGTGTCTTGCTTTGCATACCATATTAATGTTGGCCCTGTAAGCGTCCTCACAAAGAGTCTCAGCTTAAATTCATTGCCTTGCCCTATGCATGCCAGCCAATCATCGTATGCCTTCAAATGGTTTTGAGGACAACTTATTCAGTTGTACGTTGGAACATCAATGAAATTAGGCGTATCCTTGTTTTCATTTTGTGCCTCAACTAAACCTGACTCAGGTTGTAAGGCTTGATCATTTGTCAAATTATCATGGTGAATCTCTGCATTGAGTTGTCTTCCGCCACACTCTCTATCTTTACTTGTCTTTGCCAAGCTACTGAATGCCTTTTCTAGCAAGAAAGAGCGCAGATTTGGAAAAGACTGGGTATTATACTCATAAGTGGAAGGTGCAGCTGTGCAAATTGGAGAGTAGCTTTTTTCGTTGGACGAGTTCTTAAGATTGGCTATCATTTCCTTGATTCCATCAATTTCTTGCTACATTTGTGCCACTTTTGCTTCAAGCTTAGCAATCTTATCTTGGTATGATTCTGTTTTCTCGCTAGCAGCTTCGTCTTCAACTAAGTCAATCACTACGATTTGGTCAGCCATATCGTCCTTGAAGTTTTCCTTGCTTGGATGTTCAACTTAAGTCAACCTTCGGAGGAAAGACAGAATATAGATGGTAAGCACTAAAGCTGAGAGTAGAACTTTTAAGAATGCAGTCCTAAAAAATCGACGGATCGAGTCTTGTAATAGGGCTACGTATAACCGATGCCAAAAATGGGTGATTTTTATCTTGAAAATAATTTATTGGTATTTTTATATAAACAAGCTTGGAGTCAAAATAATTGATAAGGATATGGTTGTCATTGTCACACCTCCCTTTTTTACTACTACACCCCCGGAAGGGATATAATAAAGGGAGTTATTTCCAACTTGAATTGACAATCGAAACGGGATTATTATTAAAGATTCAGAGTCGCCACTTGGGAGATTTATGGTGTCCCAAGTCATCGGTTTTGGAATCCCGAATCGAGGAAAAGAATGACTCTGTTTAACAGTCCGCGAACCAGAAATCCGAGTAAGGAATTCTGTTAACCCGGGAGAAGGTGTTAGGCATTCCCGAGTTCCGTGGTTCTAGCACGGTCGCTCAACTGTTATATTCGGCTTAATTATCTGATTTTAGAACATGTTCTAATTTAAGTGCCTTTTATTAGCAACCCGCTTTATTTTTTTATATTTTAATAAGAATTGCAACGTCGTGAAAATGTATCTCGAACCACGTCGCACCAGTATGCCCGTGGTTTTTGACACATTTCAACTTCGTTGAGATTTGGATTTGGGTCACATAAATGTGCACCCGTATTTAGGAAGGTAATGTTATTAAAATACGCGCCTAAAGAGACTAACGCGTTATTATCTTTGAGGAAGGCCGCGAAATTTGCTAAACGGCCCGTCCCGAAATCTAAGTATTTTAATACAAACATTTATTGAGGGCCCGCGATTTATATATTGTTTAGCGAGGCTCATCTCATTTTATTATTTAAAAAGCAAACCTAAAAGCAACTATGATTTTCTATTTTTGTTTGTCTCTAACAATAAAAGAAAAGATCCTGAGTAATTAACATGTGTGAAAGGTCCAAAATTCCATAATACAATTTCAAACAATTAGGCCCAAGAGTTGAATAAGTAAAGCAAGCCATTTTCAACCAACAGCCCCAGTTTCGTTATTCAGGAATTGGGCAGACTGGGCCCGTAACAGTTCATATGCCCAGTATCAAACCAACTGGGCCTGCCTATAAAATTTCGCAGCTGGGCAGGAATTGTTTGGGCTTCAGGAATTATAGCAGCCCAGTTTGATCAATTGGTGTAGGATGTAATTGATTTGCAGAACAAATTTTATACTTGCATCAACTTATAAATTCTGATTTTGCGCTCAAGATTGGTATCCTTTTAAGCTATTGTAGTTAATGAAACTTGATGGCCAGTGATGTTAATGAAACTAGATTACCTATAACTAACTCTAATGAATCACACCTATTCAACAATGATTAATGACATTTAAATCACACATGAGGCTATGGCTAGTTTCTGATTTCAAATCAAACATACATGACCTGTTTACCAGACCTGGACTAACATGAACAGACGCCTATATGCTGCTGTTTGCATTCGATTTCCAGTTTAGTAACAATCAACACAAGCAGTTAAGCCACATTACACTAAGGACTCTATTTCAGAAGGAATAAATTCCAAATCAAAGTTAACAGTCTAGNTCCTATTGTTAAATGCCCAAAATACCCCTGCTTTTACCCTGAAATTGCTAACCTTATCTCAACTAACTCCAGCCCCTTCTAAACCACCTAAACACAATCAGCTGTAGCCAAACAACCCATTTAACTAGGATTAAACAAACAAAACTAAAATCAACCATTCAAAATCAAAACAAAACCCCTAACTGATCAAGTTAAACTGATATGAATCTAAATCAAATGGCAATGACTAATTGACTAAAACACAGAATCAAGCTTATGGAAACGAAACAGCCAAACAGAAAAATGCTTTTAACTAGTCATGATATGCTTAATTCCAAATCGAGCACAGTTGAATTAACCTAATCAGATACTAGTCTAACGAACAGATAAAAAAAGAAAGAAGATAATAAACTAAAATCCTAACTTGACTAATAGGCAGACATATCAGTTAATAAGAGGAGAATAATGAAAAAAAATGACCAAGAAAACCTTACCTATGGAGCCCGGAACGGAGACATGAAAAAAACTCGATTTGAGCCTCGGAATAATGTTAATCGTTTGTTCTTCTCAAAGAACAAGCGAAAACGTTATTTCGTGACTCGAATCCAATACCAAACTCAGGAAATCGGCAAAAATCGAGCCAATTTGAACTCCTAGGGTTCTGCCTTATCTATGATTTGAGATTCGAGCATTTCTGGTGATGTTTGACGGAAACCAATGAGGGATTCGAGAAGAGGGGAACCAGGAGAGTATAGGGTGTACTTTTGGGGTCGTGTGGTAGTGGCGCCGCCGTGGGCGGCGGAGGCGGCGTCCACAGATTTGATTATTCGAGAAGATTGGGTTGGATTTGATGGATGATTTTTGGAGTTTTGGAAAGAGGAGACAAAGGCGAGTATGGTGTGAAATTTTGGGGTCCATCGGAGCATCGCTGCCGCCGGCGGCGATTTCTGGCCGGCGGCGCTAGGGCGGAGGACAGCGAAGCAAGGTGGAGTTAGGGTGGATCCGGTGACCGGCGTTACAAAGAGGGGGGGGTACGAGGAAGAAACATTTGGTCTCTAGGGTTTGGTATTATTTTAGACACTTATATTTAAAATCCAACATTGATCAAGGGCCGTTGGATCAATCAATATGAAAGACTGTGATTGCCTGACTACTAAACGCTGTCGTTTTGCTTATAGGAAATAGGAGGGGAATTTGGGCCGGGTTTGGGGCAAACCTGGACGGGCGTGACACTGGTTTGGGCTGGGTGAAGTCAATTAAATGGCCCAATTAGGCATTATTGAGGCAGCCCCTTTTAATTGCTTCTGTTTTCATTTTCTATTTCTTTTATTTATTTTTTGTATTTCATTTTTGTATTTTTTCCTGATTTTGCAAAAATTAAAATGAAACCTAATTTATTTCCAAAATTAAGCTAATTAATCCCTACAACATTGATTAAATCCTATTTAAAAGTAGACTCAACAATTAACAATTAAAGATGCAAAAGTGGACTATTTTTGTTAGTTTCTTCATATTTTGTTCTAAAAACAACTTAACCACTAATTAATCATAAAATATGAAATTAAATCCTAAATGCAAATGTCCAGCATATTTTTTATATTTTTCGTATGAATTATCATGCACAAATAAAATGCAACAATTAACAGAAAATAACGCAGAATTCAAAAATTGTAAAATAATAAAGAGAATCATTTTGTTTGAATTTTTGGGAGTGATTCATATAGGGAAAAAATCACGTGCTCACAGTCATGAAAGTACTCTAATTTCTTTTATATTGGCAAATCATAAAGTTGTCGAGGCCTGGAAATTCGGTGCCAACCGTATTGAGACTTATGGGATAGTACCTCGACTAACGTGCCAAAACTTAGAATTAACGGGTGCATGAAGATTAATCTTGACGACCTGAAATAAGACAATACAGACACTTGAACCCAATAGGAAAAAAAATTTAGAATAGTTTGACGATGCAAATTGACCAAATAGTGGCCTTCTATTGCTTGGTAGATTGCACAAGTATGGACATCTACCCACTTGTAAATGAGAGTTGGCATGAAGGTTGAATGTCACGACCCTAAACCCAGACCCGGTCGTGATGGCGCCTCTCGTGAAGACAAGGCCAGCCGACAAAATTTCAATTCGAAGTCAAACAGCTAAACAACAATAAAACTAGCTAAAATATGATTTAACAGTACTAAGTAGCAGATAATATCATAACAATGCGGAAGTACAACTCAAACACAGCCCAAACCGGGGTGTCACTAGTCATGAGCATCTACTATGTCTAAATACAACTGACAAAGTCCGAAATGCACTCAGTACAATCTAATAGAATGAAGAGAGAGAGAGCAGTGATGCGAACGCCGGCAGCTACCTTGCTAACTCCACTGACAACTGCCACCCAGCTCAGAAAATACCTGAATCTGCAAACAAGGTGCAGTGAGTAAAATGAGTACCACCAACTCAGTGAGTAATAATCATAAATATAGACTGAGTGATAAAAAATCACGAAAAGTGTATCAAGATGCTGTATAGAAGCAGTTTAAAAACCAGTAAGGAAAAAGTGAAGCTGTAAAATCCCATAAAACATCTTAGCTCAGTTTAAAACTTCTTTGAAAATGACTTTTTCGACAATTACACAAACGAATGCAGAATGACTAGTGCTGATAGGCACAGAAATCCGCCCCTCAGGCACAAATACACAATCCTTTTCGTAGCTTACACTTCAATTTAAATGAAAGATTATTTAAAATATTTGTTTAACATTTTCAATAGAGGCTCGGTCTAAAGATGAGTGAAAACAGTAATTAAATCACCATGTTCAATGGAAACTCACTTTAGAGAGGAGTGAAAACAGTAAATTCATAACTAGCCCCTCAGGCAAACATCACTCCTGTACATATATATATATAGCCCCTCGGGCAAGCCACTTAGTCACTCGTGACTCAAACTCTTACCAATCAGCGCTCACACTCAGCACTCACACTCAAAAGTTACCATATAGTAACCGCTGCGGCGTGCAGCCCGATCCGTATATCGCTGAACGTGCAGCCTGGTCCACATATATAGTCGACTGCGCTCACTGGGGGTGTGTAGACTCCGGAGGTGCTCCTACAGGCCAAGCGCTATATAGCTGCGGCGTGCAGCCCGGTCCATATATATATATATATATATATATTGCTGCGGTGTGCAGCCCGATCCATAAGCATATAATCTTCACAACTAGGCCCTCGGCCTCTCTCAGTCATTAACCTCACAATCAGACCCTCGGTCTATCTCAGTCATCAACCTCACGATCACTCGGACCATCAATAAAATAGGGAACTCGGCCCAAACGGTTTTCACATTTTAAGAAGTAAAGTGATAAAACAGATTTAAACAATAAACAGGTAAAACATGCCTGAGGATATGTTTTCAAACAAATAGAGTGAGGAAGATTAGTAAAAATGCCCCTAAGGGTCTCAACAGGTCGGCATAAGGCCCCAAACATGGCATACATCCAAAATTATAATATAAATCTCTAACAATATGGAATATCATAAGATTTCAAATCAAATACGCGACTCAATAGTCGTACGGGACAGACCCAGTTATAATCCCCAATAGTGCACGACCCCACGCTCGTCATCAAGCGGGTGCCTCACCTCAATATAGCACTACGATGTGCAATCCAGGGTTTCAAACCCTCAGAACATCATTTACAACCATTACTCACCTCGAACCGGCTAAATCTCTAGCTCGCGACGCCTCTGCCCCTCGAATCGGCCTCCACGCGCATCGAATCTATCCAAGATCAGAACGAGGACGTCAAGATATGCCAAGGGAACAAAGCCCAAGCGAAAACAATCAATAAAGAGCACAAATCCCGAAATTACCAAAACCCGAGCCTCGGGCCCACTTCTCGAGACTCAAAAATTTTTACATCAATAGATTCCTTATCTCCCCACGAGTTCATACATATCAAAAGTGTTCAAATCCGACCATAAATGGTCCTTCAGATTCCAATTCAAAAATCCAATTTCCAAGCCCTAGTTCTTCACCCTTTGGCTTAAGTTTCATGATTTTCTAGGTGGAATTCACGTAATAATCGAGTTTTTAGTCCAAGAATCTTACCTTCAAACGTTTTCCCTTGAAACCCTCTTCAATCTCCTTCAAAGAGCTCCAAAAATGATCAACTATGGAGGAAATAAGCCTCAAAATCGCGGACAAGACGAGCTTAAAAACATTCTGCCCAGGCATACTTTCTTTTATGCGATTGCGGGAAAACCTTCGCAATAGCGAAGCACAAAAACTCAGCTCTCAAATTTAACCCTATGCGAACGCAGTAAAACCCCCACGAACGCAATACTCTGCCATATTACTCCACGCGATCACGGACAACCCTCCGCGTTCGCAATGAACAAATTCCAACTAAGACCCCAGTTCCACTTTGCTCTATGCGAACGCGACCTTAGCTACACGTCCGCGATAAACAATTTCACCCTACTATGCGATCGCATCTCCACTTATGCGAACGCGAAGAACAGATGGACTGCTCCCTCCAAAAACTTCTATGCGATCGCAGGAACACCTATGCGATCGCAATGAACAAAAATACCTGCAACTGAAGCCTGAAAATCTGCAACTCTCAAAACATGAAATTGATCCGTTTAACCTCCCGAAACACACCCGAGGCCCTCGGGACCTCAACCAAATATGCCAAAATATCCCATAACATCATTCAAACTTGTTCCAACCTTCAGAACACTCAAAACAACATCAAAACATCAAATCTGCATAGGATTCAAGCCTAAGAATCCCAAAATCTTCTAGATTACGCTTTTGATAAAAAAACCCAACCAAACCACGTCCGAATAACCTGAAATTTTGCACACACATCCCAAATCACATAACGAAACTATTGCAACTTCCAGAATTTCATTCCGACCTCTATATCAAAATCTCATCTATCAACCGAAAAACGCCAAAATCTCACTTTCGCCAATTCAAGCCTAAACCTTCCACGGACTTCCAAAATGCATTCCGATCACGCTCTCAAGTCCCAATTCACCTAACGGAGCTAACCAAATCATAAAAATTTCGATCCGAGATCATATACAAACAAGTCCAAACTTGGTCAAATCTTTCAAATTTCAAGCTTCAAATTGAGAACTGTTCTTCCAAATTCATTCTGATTAACCTGAAACCAAAACCAATGATTTACATAAGTCATAATACATCACGGGGGGCAAGTCATGCCCGAGAACTGACGAACAAAGTGCAAAAGCTCAAAACGGCCGGTCAGGTCGTTACATCCTTCCCCACTTAAACACGCGTTCGTCCTCGAACGTGACCAGAGTCGTTCCAGAAGCCAACCAATCGCTGAATAACCTTACCATGGATACACCGGGGGTGATCCCATGTCACCCTATCTCATATAGGCCCGATAACACCATGCAACTGAAATTTCACAATCCATCCTAGACCATTAACCTTAGAACTACCTTTTCACTTCCGAAATCAATCACAAGATCAAAATCTCATATCTACACTCTGAATAAGCCCGAACTAGCTGTCATAACCCATACCTGCAACCTCAGGTGCAATCACATGATATACTACATACCCCAACCACTTGTAGCGATAACTTCTAATCACAACAGTTGTACACAACAACCGAATACCGGGAGAAAACCTCTTATCAATTAAAGTCTCATTCCGACGCTTTCATATACTGCCAATGATAAATAAACTACACAGTAACCATAACCATTCCTCAGGTAAACCATTCATGAAGCCACTTCTCCTTTGGCAAAGACCATAGAAATTTCTGAGCCGAACCTCGATATTACCCTTCCAACATGCTGAAATCGAATCCATTTGTATTCATTAAAGACCCCAACGATCTCGTCTAATCCAACACAATTACTCTGGTAACATGACGCATCAATACCGGCTAAAGCCACAACTCGTGCAGTCCGCGCACCAATAAGCAAAAATCCGAACACACTTAAATCATGAAGATGACTCAAATGAATGAACTGTACCGCAAGCTCACCAGGATCACCACACACAATGCTGAGAACCCATCACACATAATAGAAACAGAACACACGACAATAACCCGCAGGATCATACATCCACATAGCTTCGCTCCAATGCGCGACCTCATCCAAACACTAGTCCACATGAAACACCAAGTCACAAATGCTCAAAATCTACAACCATGCGCAATATGATGTCCAAAACCCAAGCAATCATCATAACCACCGCGAAGCAATTGACATACATTACACATACCCGAAAGGACGTAACCAACATGCCATCCACCGAGCAATACCCAGTGCTTTCCCTGCTCGAATTCCACTATGAAACCCCAATGGAATCGCACCACATGTGCCTATAACCCACAACTACTAACGCCTCGCAACACGGAAAGATAACTCATAGATTCCCCTGTTTACTAATAGCTCAATAATAACCGAATCAACATGTCTCTCACCAATAGCAACTTGAAGTTAACAACGCCTTCTCGATGCAAAACACACATCCATATAGGTCTACCAATGAACCACACTTCAACTCTAGTCACATACAACAGATATATAATCTTCCGAAGGTTCACAATGACTGAATTATAGCACATGCTATCATCTGACTATTTACCCATCTTTGCCGTCCACAACCACGAGCTAACCTGTATATGAGAACTCTTAGTCTCCAAGTCCATAAAGCACACGAATTTCCATATCTGATCTCAATTCTGCAGCTCGAATATACTGTACACCTCTAATACTCAATCGCCTCATGAGAGGCACACCTATAATTTCCCTGTGCCACTAAGTCAACTCTAATATCATCAGTCGATCAGACAAGATAGTGCCGTAATACCAATAAAGCATCCATAACTCAACACATCGACCTTTTCTAAAATGTATACCCTCATCAAGCCAGACCAATCAGTAATACCATTTCCTTAATCATCTGAAACTGCCAGTGCTGCCTAAGAATCTTATGACCTTTCGTTCATAACTGAACCGTAACCTTACACACGCAAATTCTCAATCCTCCACAACATACCGCATGCACCATACTATCCTAGGATATTATGAGAACTTCATACCCCTTCCGAGCCACAAAAAACTATGCACTCAACCAACCAAGAACTTTCCATTGAGCCCAATCCGGAAGAAAATCACTATACATCCCATGCTCCTCACGCCAGCAGAAAATATACATCTCTAGCCACGGTAGCAATCAACAAGAACTCTCCGACTCCCCTTTGCATAAGCAAGCCTGCCAGGACTGAATCCTTCTAACTCGACCAAGCTACGCAAGCCATCAAAACCTAAGGGCACTTCCGGGAAATACCTGTATAAACTCATTACCTCATAAGCATCCAAGAACTAATCATATCCTTACCATACCGAATCGGCCTATTACCTGGCTATCCCATCTATCCGAGTTCCCTTCTGATTTACCTTCAACTTGATACTCCTTCTTGCTATAACGTCACAACTTCTCAACCCAGACTTACCACACGAGACCCAAGCACAAAACCACACCGTCTAAGACTCACAACCCGCTGAATACTCTTTTAAATGTTCCCAAAAAAAACACCACTTTCAAGATACCTTGGAAGGACTTACTGCAAATCCAAAGCCATTACCTTCACCTTCCCGATACTGATATATAGAATCCCATAGTTAATATAGAAAATACCACAAGTCTAGCCATCTTCCACTGAAAACTCAGTTTCTAGCCACAGGTACAACTTGAAAGCCTCCAATTATTGCACGTAAGATTTTGAACACATTAGAACCACTCTCTAGAGTAATCCACTCTACCCAAACTCCAATTAGCCCGATCAGAAGAACTGAACAACCTGCGCCTCATTAGTACCTCTGACACTGCAGCATATAACCTTACCTTGATGCAACCAAGCAACCTCCTGCTCTATGCACCGAGCATCTTTTACCAATAACAACTCAAGTCATTCTGAGATTCTGTTACACCTATGAAGCATGACATAACCTTTGTCAAAATTTTCCTTTACTCGAGACATCCTCGGTCTCAATCTCCATAAGCCATAACTGATTCACCTGTACGCCTCAAACTGGAACTAGCACAGCACATAACCATGCAATCAACTAATCAACAACAGGCTCCTTCACTTGGCTCGAAGCCATAGATCAAAACACACTCAATAACTCGTAACGCATATACTCTATTGATGCCATAATACCATAGTGAGATTAAACTCAAATCCTTTGTAAGCTTGTGAAAACACAGATCATCTAGTACTTGGAATCTTTTGCCAATCTTGCATTCACTCTCGCAACAGTTACACCCATTCTCTAAGCGACCCAATTTGAATTACAACACATATCTTTCACTTGCAAATGAGATCTTCTAACAGACACATAAGGATCGCACAACCTCAGAACATTTTGCAGGAGATAACCCACCTGCTTTACCTCCAACTAACATTCCTGTGTACCTTCCACTGTCATAAACTTTACGCAGCCACTTAGTCTTACATGAGATTTACTTCACTCTCAACTGGGAAACATGAAAAGATTCTCCATACGCCCATAACTCGGGGCTATACCTCGAATCAAGATGGATTCAAGCACCTAATAGTTCTTCTATCCTCCAACAGACCCTTCTCGTCGCTTCCAAATCGTATGGATACATCTCGCAGTACGAACATACTCATCACATAGCCATCCAGCCGTCACTTCCACTAGTAGGGACACTGCCGAACATATAAGTTCAAAAACACTTGCTCACAGAATCAGCACCTCGGTGCTCAAGCTATAGGCAAAAATCCGGCCTCAAGTATTCCAGACTGGCCCAACATCAACACACTAAGATCACATCTCGCCCCTCGATCAGGGAATCACGAGCAATCGATGCAAATCTGATACTGAGCGCTTGTTCGTGCACACAAATGCGTGGAAGGAGTTCAAAGAGTTATATTTCAAGCTAAATCAAGGACGCACGATAAGAATTTCAAGAATATAGAGTTTTCCGAAAGGTTCTGCAGCCTCTCGAGGATAAATACAGACGTCTCTGTACCGATCCGCGAGACTCTACTAAACCTGCTCATGACTCGTGAGGCCTATGTAACCTAGGCTTTGATACCAACTTGTCACGACCCTAAACCCATACCCGGTCGTGATGGCGCCTCTCGTGAAGACAAGGCCAGCCGACACAATTCCAATTCGAAGTCAAACAGCTAAACAGCAATAAAACTGGCTAAAATATGATTTAACAGTACTAAGTAGCAGATAATATCATAACAATGCGGAAGTACAACCCAAACACAGCCCAAACTGGGGTGTCACTATTCATGAGCATCTACTAAGTCTAAATACAACTGACAAAGTCTGAAATGCACTCAGTACAGTCTAGTAGAATGAAGAGAGAGAGAGAGAGAGAGAGAGAGAGAGAGAGCAGTGATGTGAACGCCGGCAACTACCTTGCTAACTCCACTAACAACTGCAACCCAGCTCAGAAAATACCTGAATCTGCACACAAGGTGCAGGGAGTAAAATGAGTACTGCCAACTCAGTGAGTAATAATCATAAGTAAAGACTGAGTGATAAGAAATCACGAAAAGTGCAACAACATGCTGTATAGAAGCAGTTCAAAAACCAGTAAGGAAACAGTGAAGCTGTAAAATCCCTTAAAACATCTTAGCTCAGTTTAAAACTTCTTTGAAAATGACTTTTTCAACAATTACGCAAATGAATGCAGAATGACTAGTGCGGATAGGCACAGAAATCCGCCCCTCGGGCACAAATACACAATCCTTTTCGTAGCTTACACTTCAATTTAAATGAAAGATTATTTAAATATTTGTTCAACATTTTCAATTGAGGCTCGGTCTAAAGATGAGTGAAAACAGTAATTAAATCACCATGTTCAATGGAAACTCACTTTAGAGAAGAGTGAAAACAGTAAATTCATAACTAGCCCCTCAGGCAAACATCCTCCTGTACATGTATATACCTATATATATAGCCCCTCGGGCAAGCCTCTTAGTCACTCGTGATTCAATTCTTACCAATCAACGCTCACACTCAGCATCCACACTCACACTCAATAGGTACCATATAGTAACCGCTGTGGCGAGCAGCCCGATTCGTATATTGCTGCGGCGTGCAACCCGGTCCACATATATAGTCGACTGCGCTCACTGGGGGTGTGCAGACTCTGGAGAGGCTCCTACAGCCCAAGCGCTATATCGCTGCGGTGTGCAGCCCGATCCATATATATATATATATATATATATATATATATAAAGCACTGCGCACGCCCCGATCCATAACTATCCTCACAATCCGGCCCTCGGCCTCACTCACTCATCAGCCTCACAAGCCACTCGGGCATCTCAGTGCAAACTCAGGGAACTCAGCCCAAAACACTTTCATATATAAAAAAATAGAGTGATGAAGAAGATTAAATAATAAACAGGTATAAACCATGACTGAGGATAGCTTTCTATCAAAACAATGTGAGGATAGTAGTAAAATACCCCTGAGAGACCAAACAGTACGGCACAAGGCCCCAAACATGGTATTCAGCCCAAGTTAACAGAATTATTTCTAAAACACATAAATACCATATAGAGTTTATCAAAATATGCAACTCTACAGTTGCCACGAGACGGACCAAGTCACAATCCCTACGGGTGTACGCCCACACGCCCGTCACCTAGNTATATATATATATATATATATATATATATATATATATATATATATGCGTGCAGCCCAATTCATAAGCATATAATCCTCACAACCAGGCCCTCGGCCTCTCTCAGTCCTTAACCTCACAATCAGACCCTCGGTCTATCTCAGTCATCAACCTCACGATTACTTGGACCATCAATAAAACAGGGAACTCAGCCCAAACGGTTTTCACATTTTAAGAAGTAAATTGATAAAACAGATTTAAACAATAAACAGGTAAAACATGACTGAGGATATGTTTTCAAACTAATAGAGTGAAGTAGATTAGTAAAAATGCCCCTAAGGGTCTCAACAGGTCGGCACAAGGCCCCAAACATGGCATACAACCCAAATTATAATATAAATCTCTAAAAATATGGAATATCATAAGATTTGAAATCAAATACGCGACTTAATAGTCGTACGGGACGGACCCAGTCACAAAACCCAATTGTGCACTACCCCACGCTCGTCATCAAGCGGGTGCCTCACCTCAATATAGCACTACGATGTGCAATCCGGGGATTCAAACCCTCAGAACATCATTTACAACAATTACTCACCTCGAACCGGCTAAATCTCTAGCTCGCGACGCTTCTGCCCCTCGAATCGGCCTCCATGCGCGTCGAACCTATCCAAAATCAGAATGAGGACGTCAAGATATGCTAAGGGAACAAAGCCCAAGCGAAAACAATCAATAAAGAGCACAAATCCCGAAATTACCAAAACCCGAGCCCCGAGCCCACTTCTCGAAACTCTGAAACTTTTACATCAATAGATTCCATATCTCCCCACGAGTTCATACATATTAAAAGTGTTCAAATCCGACCCTAAATGGTCCTTCAGATTCCAATTCAAAAATCCAATTTCCAAGCCCTAGTTCTTCACCTTTTGGCTTAATTTTCATGATTTTCTAGGTGGAATTCACATAATAATCGAGTTTTTAGTCGAAGAATCTTACCTTCAAACGTTTCCCCTTGAAACCCTCTTCAATCTCCTTCAAAAAGCTCCAAAAATGTTCAACTATGGAGGAAATAAGCCTCAAAATCGCGGACAACACGACCTTAAAAACATTCTGCCCAGGCATAATTTCTTCTATGCGATCACGGGAAAACCTTCGCGAAGCACAAAAACTCAGCTCTCAAATTTAACCCTAACGCAGTAAAACCCCCGCGAACGCAATACTCTGCCATATTACTCCACGCGATCGCGGACAACCCTCCGCATTCGCAATGAACAAATTTCAACTAAGACCCCAGGTCCACTTTACTCTATGCGAACGCGACCTTAGCTACGCGTCCGCGATCAACAATTTCACCCTATTATGCGATCACATCTCCACTTATGCGAACGCGAACAACAAATGGACTGCTCCCTCCAAAAGCTTCTATGCGATCGCAGGAACACCTATGCGATCGCAATGAACAAAAATACCTAAACTAAAGCCTGAAAATCTGCAACTCTCAAAACATGAAATTGATCCGTTTAACCTCCCGAAACTCACCCGAGGCCCTCGGGACCTCAACCAAATATGCCAACATATCCCACAACATCATTCAAACTTGTTCCAACCTTGGGAACACTCAAAACAACATCAAAATATCAAATTTGCATCGGATTCAAGCCTAAGAATCCCAAAATCTTCTAGATTACGCTTTTGATAAAAAACCCCAACCAAACCACGTCCGAATAACCTGAAATTTTGCACACACATCCCAAATCACATAACGGAACTACTGCAACTTCCGAAATTTCATTCCAACCTCTATATCAAATCTCACCTATCAATCGGAAAACGCCAAAATCTCACTTTCGCCAATTCAAGCCTAAACCTTCCACGGACTTTCAAAATGTATTCCGATCACGCTCTCAAGTCCCAAATCATCTAACGGAGCTAACCAAATCATAAAAATTCCGATCCGAGATCATATACAAACAAGTCAAAACTTGGTCAAACCTTTCAAATTTCAAGCTTCAAACTAAGAACTGTTCTTCCAAATTCATTCTGATTAACCTGAAACCAAAACCAACGATTTACATAAGTCATAATACATCACGCGGGGAAAGTCATGCCTGAGAGCTGACGAACAAAGTGCAAAAGCTCAAAACGACCGGTCGGGTCGTTACATTGAAGTTTTGTGATATAAATCGAGCGCTAAATGGATTATATGAAGCTACGAGACAAGTATTCTATTTGGTGGAGATACCAGATTATGCCGGAGTTGGAAAAATTAAGGAAGAATTGAAAATTATGTGAGGCACGAGTGAAAATATTTTAAAAATATATGTAACTACATTTTTAAGAAAAGGACGCAAATAAAACTAACTCGCGAAAATATTTTCGAATTATGAAATATTACGCCATAATATTTTGCTATAGAGAGTGAGATGCTCATTGTTGTTTAAAGAAAATTCTTAATGTTAGTTTAAGGCACGAATATCGATAAATTTTCATGACAAACCGAGCTTGTTGAAGAGTTTGCGGGCAAAATATCCTTTTCATAAATAATAGAAGATCATGCTCAAAGACTAAAAAGATATCTTAATTAGACTCTAAGAATTGGAGTAGACCTAAGAGAAATTCGAGCTTAAGTAAATACCTAAATGGTGCTCTAGAGTCGTTAAAAAGCTAAGCGCGAAAGAATTTTGAGGAAGATGATATATATATATATAAGCACAATAAAAAAATATTTGAACAAATAAAATATATATTTAAATAAAGATGTAAACAAGTTGGATAGTCAATAATTTTTCCTTCTAAAAAACAAATGATGTTAGAAGTCAAGTAAGCAACATAGCAAGTAAGCAAATAAGCAAGATAAGCATATGACAGATTCCAAAACATAACAAATAATTGTGCAGCCTAATATGTGGGGAACCCCTTTGTGCAAGAGGTAGGCCGAACATGTATTTAAAAGATAAATATGCCATTATATGTCATTCCATTGCTGTAAATTAATTAAATAATTCTATTTTTTTTTTCAAAAGAAAATATGGTACATGAATCGCTTAAACCTCTATTTTCTTTTTTTTTTTAAAATAAAAGATCAAAAGAAAGTTGTAATACCCTATATTTTTCATAAGGGTGTATTGATCATTAGCAAAATAATAATAATAAGAAACTAACTTAAAAAAAACAACAACAAAACAAATAAATAAAAAAGAAGAAGAAGAGACAAGTAAAGAAAACGGCCGAAGCCCCTTTCTCTGGCCAAATCAAAGAAGAAAAGGAAAGGTCTGTTGGCGTAACCAAACCAGAAGCAAAAGAAAAACGGTTTAAAAAAAAAGAGAAAACCCTAGCAACCGCCAAACATCACGGTACGGCAGAAGCATCAACAGAGAAAAACGAAAAGGGGGAAGGTTTCTAGTGTTACCTCAGTGCCAAATATCGTTTCCATTTAAACATTGGTATATATTCTGTAGTCTCAGTGATAAGCCCAGGTAATTGTATATATTTTTCCGTCTTTTGAAACAATAGTAGTTTTTATACATGATTTTTCGTGAGACTAAGCAAATATAATGTGGGATTTGAGTCTGAGTTAGAAGAGGAGGGTAGGAACTAAGAGAAATCCATAAACTTTTTCATGAATTAAGCGGGTATATTATATGAATAGGTTGGAGTTGATAGATTAATAATTACTCATCCCGTGGGTGAATAAAATTCGGAGAATTAAGATTCAAATATGGAACCTCGAGGGTTGGGTATTCTAAATTAGCTATGAATTAGCCTAAACATAGAAATTAACATGAGACCGATTTTATGTAATTATAGATTGAATTGGAGGAAGTTGTACGAATTGCTCGAGGTGAAGCATTTGGAATTTCGGCACGAGTACTGTGAGTAGCAATCTTACCGCAATTTGTATTTTGATAACTTGCATGATATACACATGATTTTTAATATGAATATGTTACCGATTATTTGAGTTGCATGTGGGACAAGTCTTTTACTCGATATGATACCGAAATAGTTATTTGAGGTGATTACCGTTATAAATATTTTGCTGTCACTAGATATATTTTACTGTACTTGAATTTTACTGTTATCTAAATGAAATTATATGATTTGATTAGAACCAAAATGCCCTATATTGTTTTAAAATATTTTCCTACGAGTATATACGGATACAGAGACAAGTATAAATGGGAGTAGACTTTGAAGGATCCCGTAGCTAATGGCGGGTTCGTCAGACCTGGTGTCACAACCTCGGTTCGCCCTCCGTGAACCATCGTGACGGCACCTAGTCTCTACGACTAGGTAAGCAAAAATCACAGAAAATAACCAAAATTTTACGGAAGTAAAACAATTTAAAATAGAAATAAGAAATAACTAGTGTATAAATGTGCCGCTCGACATACACCATATTAAGTCTCAAATCCAACACATAAATCCAAGACCCGGAAACCCATGAATCACAAGCTAAGAAGTACTACATAGCTCTAACTCCAGAATGTCTAACAAGAACTGAAATACAGAAGGCTAGTACTAAACAACAAGAATAGAAAGAGACTCCTCGGTCTGCGGACGCGGTAGATATACCTCGAAGTCGCTATAGCAGTCGTCTCGCCTAAGGGGTGGCAGGACTGAGTCAAAGTACAGGATTTGCACATGAAAAACATGCGCAGGAAGGGCATGAGTACACCACAGCGGTACTCAGTAAGTGCCAAGCCTAACCTCGGTCGGGTAGTGATGAGGAAGGTCAGGGCCCTACTGAGGTTAAATAATAATATGAAGTTCGACAGTGTAGATAAGAGCAGTATAAATAAGTGCAGCAGTAAAAGTATCACAGGATATAAAGATAACTACAACTGATACGGAGACAAAACAATCACAAGGAAGAGAACCGGGGATCTCTCAGTATCCGGAGGATCTCTTAGTATCCTCAATACATATACCCGGGGATCTCTTGGTATCCCGAGGATCTCTTGGTATCCTCCATATATGTA
This sequence comes from Nicotiana attenuata, assembly GCF_001879085.1. Taxonomy (NCBI): domain Eukaryota; kingdom Viridiplantae; phylum Streptophyta; class Magnoliopsida; order Solanales; family Solanaceae; genus Nicotiana; species Nicotiana attenuata. Next base: position 464,423 of record NW_017670412.1, on the reverse strand, counting down.
GGGATCTCTTGGTATCCCGAGGATCTCTTTGTATCCTCAATATATATCAGGGATCTGTTGGTATCCGAGGATCTCTTAGTATCCTCAATATATGTGCCAGGGATCTCTTGGTATCCCGCACCTCAGCTCGATAATAAATAAATACATGGGGTCTCCCGGGATGCCTTCCCGTAGCCCCAAAATAAAACGCACAACAATAGCAAAAAGAAATACTCAATTAAGCTCAACTTCATACCAAGGGAAAATAGATAATTCTAACCTAGCACGCTTCACGTAATACAATTAAGGCATTTAAGGCAAGTAGAGCAATTTAATCAATTAGACATGCTTCTCTAAACTAACAGCAGGTTTAATAGTACAAGTAATAAAAGCAGGAGAAGAAACATACTAATAAGTACTTAAAGAAAACCGGATTTCCAACAATTTGCACAAGTAAGCACTCGTCACCTCACGTAAAAGGCATTTCAATTACCAAATATATCAAACCTAAGGGGAAGGGTCTCCTACACAAGGTTAGACAAGCCACTTACCTCGAACTGGCTCAAATGTCAACTTGAAACCACGTTCTTGCCATGAGTATCTGACTCCAAATGGCCCAAATCTAATCAACTAAATTTCATAATGTAAATAACACTTCAAGTAACTAATTCTATAGTTAAATTCTAAGCTAATACGCGAAATTAGGTAAAATGACCAAAATGCCCCTCGGGCCCACGTCTCGGAATCGGGTAAAATTTATATTTTCAGAATCCACACACTCTCACGAGTCTAACCATATCAAAATTATCCCAATCCGATGTCAAATCCCCAATCAAAACTCAATTTCTTGGTCTAGAAACTTTTCCCCAATTTTCATACAAATTTCGAAATTAAAGGATGAATTCATGTTTAGATTAATGGGTTACAAGCAAAAAAGAGTCAAGAATCATTACCCAATCGATATCTCTGAAAATCCCTCAAAATCTCGCTCAAATCCGAGCTCCCAAGCTTAAGTTTTGATAAAAATGGCTAAACCCTCGATTTTGAAATCTTATATCTGCCCAGGCGCGTTCTTCTTCGCGAACGCGAGGCTACTATCGCGAACGCGATGCACAATAGTCCTGCTAGCCAAATTCCTCTTTCGCGAACGCGAGGTCCACTCGCGAACGCGTAGCTTACACGGGCAGACCCTACGCAAACGTGAGGACCATGTCGCGAACGCGAAGACCAATGGGTCCTTACCTTCGCGAACGCGGGACATCATCACGAACGCGAAGCACATTTCAGCTAATCCACCCATATGCTCTATGCGAACGCGAGACCCTCTCGCAAATGCGATGAAGGTTTTCTCTGCAACACAACAGCAGAAAATCTGCAATCTTTCCAAGTCCAAAAGTGGTCCGTTGAGCATCCGAAACACACCCGAGGCCCCCGGGACCTCAGCCAAACCTGCCAACCAATCCTAAAACATCATTCAAACTTGTTCCAACCTTCGGAACGCTCAAAACAACATCAAAACACCTATTATTCATCGGATTCAAGCCTAAGAATTCCAAAAACTCTAAAAACACGCTTTCGATCAAAAAGTCTATCAAACCTCGTCCAAATGACCTAAAATTTTGCACATACGTCACATTCAACACAACGGAGCTACTCCAACTTCCAGAATTCCATTCCGACCCTCGAATCAAAATCTCACTATCGAACCGGAAACTTCAAAAATTCAAATTTTGAATCATCATGATGACAACTAGTCTCTACGACTAGGTAAGCCTAAACCGCAAAAAAGAAACCAAAATTTTGCGGAAGTAAAACAATTTAATACAAAAATAAGAAATAACTAGTGTATAAGTGTGTTGCTCGGCATACACCATATTAACTCTCAAATCCAACACATAAATCCAAGACCCGGAAACCCATGAATCACAAGCTAAGAAGTACTACATAGCTCAACTCCAGAATGTCTAACAAGAACTGAAATACAGAAGGCTAGTACTAAACAGCAAGAATAGAAAGAGACTCCTCGGTCTGCCGACGCGGCAGATATACCTCGAAGCCACTATGGCAGACCTCTCGCCTCAGGGGTTGTAGGACTGAGTCGAAGTACCTGGATCTGCAGATGAAAAACATGCGCAGGAAGGGCATGAGTACACCACAGCGTTACTCAGTAAGTGCCAAGCCTAACCTCGGGCGGGTAGTGACGAGGAAGGTCAGGGCCCTACTGAGGTTAAATAATAATATGAAGTTCGACAGTGTAGATAAGAGCAGTATAAATAAGTGCAGTAGTAAAAGTATCACAGGATATAAAGATAACTACAACTGATATGGAGACAAAAAAATCACAAGGATGAGAACCGGGGATCTCTTAGTATCCCGAGGATCTCTTAGTATCCTCAATACACATACCCGGTGATCTCTTGGTATCCCGAGGATCTCTTGGTATCCTCCATATATGCCAGGGATCTCTTGGTATCCCGAGGAACTCTTGGTATCCTCAATATATATTAGGGATCTCTTGTTATCCCGAGGATCTCTTAGTATCCTCAATATATGTGCCAGGGATCTCTTGGTATCCCGCACCTCAGCTCGATCATAAATAAATACAGGGGGGTCTCCCGGGATGCCTTCCTGTAGCCCCGAAATAAAACGCAAAACAATAGCAAAAAGAAATCTCAATTACGATCAACTTCATACCAAGGCAAAATAGATAATTCTAACCTAGCTTGCTTCACGTAATACAATTAAGGCATTAAAGGCAAGTAGAGCAATTTAGTCAATTAGACATGCTTCTCTAAACTAACAGCAGGTTTAATAGTACAAGTAATAAAAGCAGGAGAAGAAATATACTAATAAGTACTTAAAGAAAACCGGATTTCCAACAATTTGCATAAGTACGCACTCGTCACCTCACATACAAGGCATTTCAATTACCAAATATATCAAACCTAAGGGGAAGGGTCCCCCACACAATGTTAGACAAGTCACTTACCTCAAACCGGCTCAAATGTCAACCCGAAACCACATTCTTGCCACGGGTATCCGACTCCAAATGGCCCAAATCTAATCAATTAAATTTCATAATATAAATAACACTTCAAGTAACTGATTCTACAATTAAATTCTAAGCTAATACGCGAAATTAGGTAAAATGACCAAAATGCCCCTCAGGCCCACGTCTCGGAATCGGGTAATATTTATATTTTCAGAATCCACACACTCTCACGAGTCTAACCATATCAAGATTATCCCAATCCGATGTCAAATCCCCAATCAAAACTCAATTTCTTGGTTTAGGAACTTTTCCCCCAATTTTCATACAAATTCCAAAATTAAAGGATGAATTCGTGTTTAGATTAATGGGTTACAAGCAAAAATGAGTCAAGAATCGTTACCCAATCGATATCTCTGAAAATCCCTCAAAATTTCGCTCAAATCCGAGCTCCCAAGCTTAAGTTTTGATAAAAATGGCTAAACCCTCGAATTTGAAATCTTATATCTGCCCAGGCGCGTTCTTCTTCGCGAACGCGATGCAAAATAGTCCTGCTGGCAAAATTCCTCTTTCGCGAATGCGAGGTCCACTCGCGAACGCGTAGCTTACACAAGCAGACCCTACGCGAATTCAAGGACCATGTCGCAAACGCGAAGACCAATGGGTCCTTACCTTCGCGAACGCGGGACATCATTGTGAACGCGAAGCACATTTCAGTTGTTCCACCTAGATGCTCTACGCGAACGCGATGAAGGTTTTCTCTGCAACACAACAGCAGAAAATCTGCAATCTTTCCAAGTCCAAAAATGGTCCGTTGAGCATCCGAAACACACCCGAGGCCCCCGGGACCTCAACCAAACCTTCCAACCAATCCTAAAATATCATTCAAACTTGTTCCAACCTTCGGAACGCTCAAAACAACATCAAAACACCTATTTTTCATCGGATTCAAGCCTAAGAATTCCAAAAACTCTAAAAACACGCTTTCGATCAAAAAGTCTATCAAACCTCGTCCAAATGACCTGAAATTTTGCACACACATCACATTTAACACTACGGAGCTACTCCAACTTCCGGAATTCCATTCCGACCCTCGGATCAAAATCTCACTATCGAACCGGAAACTTAAAAAATTCAACTTTCGGCATTTCAAGCCTAAATTAGCTACGGACTTCCAAAACACAATCCGAACACGCCCCTAAGCCCGAAATCACCTAACGGAGCTAAGGAACCATCGGATTTCCATTCCGAGGCCGTCTTCACACTGTCCCGACTACGGTCAACTTTCCAACACTTAAGCTCTCACTTAGGGACTAAGTAACCCAAAACTCTCTGAAACTTAAAACCAAACATCCCGGCAAACTAAAATAGCATAAATAAACTTAGGGAAAGCAGTTAATAGGGGATCGGGGCGTAAATTCTAAAAATGACCGGCCGAGTCATTACACCTGGTGCACCTTGTATTTACCGATTACAGAGTACAATTATATCCCTCGCTTGTGGGAAGGTAGAACTAGCATACTGTTACCGATTTCCCTCGAGTAGGGACTACCGTTATATTTGACTTCTTGCAAAGAAGTCCACAGTTATACCGATTACATGATTCGTTCATTGAAACCTCCCAAAATATGAATATGGATATTATACAGTGGTTACCAAGCTTATTACTGAATTGGTAATTATATTATACTACAAGAGGAGCATGATGAGACTGAAAATTATTTATTGTTTCTGAAAGGGCATTTTTATGTTATTTTCTGTTTGAGATACTAGCATGTTTTCTGACTTGTCCCCAAATAAAAACGGTTGTGGTTAAGTGTTATTACTCACTGAGCTAGCGACTCATTCCCCGCTAATTATTTTTACAGAGACAGCAGTTGATGCGGGCAAGGATTTCGTTAATTAGAGCGCACAGGTTGATAGTTCTTGGTGAGCCTCGCACTTGTTCGCGTGGGCGGAGATTTTATTTATTGTTATACTCTTTTCTTTGAACTCTTAGAGTCGCTCCATAGTCATTATTTTAGTGTCATGAGTATTCTTTTGTTATTATAGTCTTATGTTGAGTATCGTTCTCATTTATCAAAGTTGGAGATAAATTAGTATTTCTAGTGGTTAGTTGGTGGTTTAGTTATGGTGGAGAATTGTTTTGGTTAATTGACAAGTTGTCAATTGTTTGGTATGATATTAGGATGTTTGGTTGTTGATTTCAGACAGGGGAATTTTTGGGATGGTCCAAAAATAGGGGAAACTCTGTTCGATTTTCTGTAAAATTACCGATGAGGCTTACTTGGGAGCACTTACTCCTAAGTGCCGGTCACGATCCTAAATTGGGTCGTGATGAAGTTGGTATCAGAGCTTAGGCTTTAACCCCCGAGTATGGATCAATGTTTAGTAGAGTCTTGTTCATGGGTATGTAGGCGCCCATACTTATGATCTCGAGGCTACTGTACATTTAGGAATGTTTTCCCTTCTTTCATTGTTTGATCGTGCGTTTAGATATCTTGGGATTGACTTTGGAATATTTCTTTCACAGATGGCTAGGACACGCACACCCTCATCTGCAGGACGTGGTACTACCCGGGGTGGAGGTCAAGTTGGGATTCATCAAACTAGAAGACAGACTGCTCCTCAACCTGAAGTTGGGAACATAGGTCAACCCTAAGCTATTATGCCAGATCAAGTGCAAGGGAAGGGAGTTCAGGATGCTCCACCACCAGTGCCAGTTGTTGTTCCTACTGTTGCTTTACCTGCAGATGTAGTGGCAAGGTTATTGAATGTGTTAGAGGCATTGGTGCCTACTCAGGGAGGAAGTTCAGCTCCTCAGGCTACTTTACAGACACAAGCACCTGCACAGACTCAGACTTTTGGGAATAAAGAAGTATCCCTACAAGAGTTCCAGAAATTGAATCGCCAAAATTCACAGGTTCTGATAATTCAGCAGATCCTCAAAGTTTCTTGGATGGGACACTCAAGGCATTGCGTGCTCTAGGATATTCTAGTGAGAGAGTTGTGGAGCTCACATCATACAAACTAGAGGATATGGCCAAAACATGGTATGAAACTGTATTGTTAGGAAGGCCAGCAGGAGCAGCACCACTGACATGGGACGAGTTCACTAAGTTGTTCAAGAATCATTTCCTTCCCGACAACCTGATGCAAAAATATGCTAGAGACTTTGAGAGATTGGTTCAGACTGCAGATATAGATGTGTCAACATATAACACTGAGTTTTATAAGCTGGCTATATATGCTCCTTACTTAGTGCCTACCGAAGAAGCTCGAGTTCAGAGGTTTGTTGATGGATTGGTTGGTCGTCTATACACTGCACTAGCCCCACATATGAAGACCTTATCCTACTCCGATGTAGTCGACCTTGCTAGAAAGATTGAAAACAAGGGACGTGATGAGCGTGCAACTAGTGATTTACGTAAGAAGGCCAAGACAGGAGGGACTTTCATTGGCGGTTTTAGCGAAAGTAGAAGAGTAGGAAATTAGGGACAACAACAACAACAACAGGGTTCTCAGATAGGGACACACATGTCTTCACAGTCCACATACAGACCACATTACAGACAAGGTAATAGGGGACCATCATCTTCTGGACATCGTAATTCTGGGCAGATATGTGCTACTACTCTAGTCTGCCAGACCTGTGGTAGATCACATTTGGGCTAATGTCGTGTTCTAAGAGTGCTTTCGGTGTGGCCAGTTGGGACATCACTTGAGGGATTTCCCTCAGCCTCCGAGAAATTTCAACCAGGCTTCTATTCAGTCAGCTGCACCGACTCAGGCTACTCGTAATACTTCAGGTGCTATATGTACAGGAAATAGAGGTCGAGGTGCTGGAATCCGTGCTATTGTGAATCAAGGACAAGGGAATGCTGGTAGAGGTTAGGCGAGAGTTTTTGCATTTACTAGACAGGATGCTCAAGCCTCGAATGCAGTGGTTACAAGTATTCTTTCTGTCTGTTTGTTTGATGCACTTGTGTTGATTGATCCGGGATCTACTCACTCCTATGTGTCCTCGTACTTTGCTTTGAGATTTAGTAGACAGCCTGAGCTATTGAATGATCCTTTTCTAGTTGCTACTCCTGTTGGAGAGTCTCTATTAGCTGAATACGTGTACCGTGCTTGTCAGATTCGGGTTGAGGGTAGAGATACTCTAGCTGACCTATTGTACTTGATATGATTGACTTTGACATGCTGATGGGAATGGATTGGTTATCTTCTTGCTATGCTATAGTCGATTGTCATGCAAAGATAGTTAAGTTTGAGATACCAAATGAACCCAGTTTTATTCTAAGAGGGAGTCAGGTTCCATAGATTTGCAAAGTTGTATCTCTTATGAAAGCTCAACGACTTCTGAAGAAAGGTTGCTTGGGTCTCTTAGCTATTATAAATGACACAAGAAAGGAAATAGTTAGTACAAAAATGTACCAGTGATGAGAGAATTCTCTGGTGTATTTCCTGAGGATTTACCAAGATTGCCTCCAGTACGAGAAATAGACTTTGGTATTGATTTACTACCTGACACACAATCCATATCGATGCCCCATATCGAATGGCACCAGCAGAGTTGAGGGAGCTAAAGCATCAGTTACAGGATTTGTTAGATAAGGGTTTTATTAGACCTAGTGTATCACCATGGAGTGCGCCAGTACTTTCGTAAAGAAGAAAGACGGATCCCCGAGAATGTGCATTGACTACAGGCAGTTGAACAATATAACAATACGCAATAAATATCCTTTACCTCGTATAGACGACATGTTTGATCAGTTACAAGGAGCTGCCCACTTTTCAAAGATTGACCTCCGTTTTGGTTATCATCAACTTAGAATCAAAGACGAAGATATTTCTAAGACTACTTTCAGAACTCGATACGGGCACTATGAGTTTCTAGTGATGCCTTTCAGACTGACTAATGCTCCAGCGGCATTCATGGATTTAATGAATAGGGTGTTAAAGCCATTTCTGGATAGATTTGTAATAGTATTTATTGATGATATCCTGATATAATCTTGTAGCCAAGGAGAACACGAGGATCATCTCAGGACTGTGTTGCAGACATTGCGAGAACATCAGCTTTATGCTAAGTTCTCGAAGTGTGAATTTTGGCTAGACTCGGTATCATTTCTGGGGCATGTTGTTTCCAAAGATGGAATTATGGTAGATGCTCAGAAGACAGAAGCTGTGCAGAAATAGCCCAGGCCTACTTCTCATACTGAGATTCGCAGCTTTTTAGGCTTAGCAGGCTATTACAGGCGTTTTGTGCAGGATTTCTCCAAAATATCAGTGCCACTAACCAAGCTAACACAGAAAAATGCAAAGTTTCAGTGGACGTACGAATGTGAGCAAAGCTTTCAAAAACTCAAAACGTGTCTGACAACTGCACCAATATTAGCCTTACCATCAGGTTCTAAAGGATTTTCAGTATTTTGTGATGCCTAGAGGGTGGGATTAGGATGTGTTTTCATGCAAAATGGTCGTGTTATAGCTTATGCTTTGAGACAATTGAAAGCACGAGCAAAACTATCCTACACATGATTTGGAGATGGCTGCAGTGGTATTTGCTCGAAAAATTTGGAGGCATTACCTATATGGCGAAACTTGAGAGATTTATACTGACCCTAGAAGTCTGAAGTATATCTTTCAGCAGAGATATCTAAATCTTCGGCAGCGTCGTTGGATGGAACTACTCAAAGACTATGATTGTTCTATTTTGTATCATTCTGGAAAAGCCAATGTGGTGGCTGATGCATTGAGCAGAAAATCTATGGGGAGTCTGGCACACATAGCTCCTGCAAAGAGACTTTTGGCCAAAGATATTTAGAGACTAGAAGATACAGGTATCAGATTTAGTGTCGGAAATTCAGAGGCATTGTTGGCTTGTGCTCAGGCCAAGTCTTCATTAGTTGAGCGCATTAAGGCCACCCAATATGAGGATGAACGATTATGCAAATATTGAGATGAGGCCTTAGCTGGTAAAAGCAAGGATATGATTGTTGAAAGTGATGGTGTTCTTCGAATGGGTGATGGACTATGTGTAGCAGACGTAGATGGGTTGAGACATGCTATTCTTGAAGGAGCCCACAAATCTAAATACACTATACATTCTGGATCCACAAAAATGTACCATGACCTGAAGCAATTTTATTGGTGGGAAGGTATGAAGAAAGATGTTGCTAACTTTGTTTCTAGTTGTTTGACTTGTCAGCAGGTCAAGGCTGAGCATCAACGACCCGCAGGACTACTATAGCAAGTTGAGATTCCAGAGTGGAAATGGGAAAGAATTACTATGGATTTTGTCACCGGTCTACCGCGAACTCTTAGAGGTTATGACTCCGTATGGGTGATTGTAGATCGATTGACGAAATCAGCATACTTTTTGCCAGTAAAGACTACATATGGCGGAGTGAGGTATGCACAGATATTTATAAATGAAATTGTCCGACTTCACGGAATTCCAATATCCATCATCTCTGATAGAGGATCACAATTTACCTCACACTTTTGGAAATCTTTTCAAGAAGCATTGGGTACACGAGTAGATCTTAGTACTGTATTTCATCCACAGACAGACGGGCAGTCTGAACGTACTATATAGATCTTGGAGGATATGTTGAGAGCTTGCATTCTTGAGTTTGGAAGTTGGGATGCTTATCTACCTTTAGCTGAATTTTCTTACAATAATAGCTTCCAGTCCATTATTCAAATGGCACCGTATGAAGCATTGTATGGTAGAAGATGTCGTTGTCCTATCGGATGGTTTGAAGATGGTGAGACTAACTTATTAGGACCTGACTTACTACAAGAAGCTATGGACAAAGTCCAGTTGATCAGACAGAGATTGCTTACAGCTCAAAGCAGACAAAAGTCTTATGCTGATAAGAGAAGAAGAGATTTAGTGTTCACAATTGGAGACAAAGTGTTCCTACGAGTCTCTCCTATGAAAGGTGTGATGCGGATTGGGAAAAAGGGCAAGCTGAGCCCCAGGTTTATAAGACCATATGAGATACTAGACTGAGTGGGAGCTGTGTCTTATCGTTTGGCACTTCCTCCTGAGTTGTCCTTTATTCATCCAGTATTTCATATCTCAATGCTAAGAAAATGTATATCAGACTCATCCCAGGTGCTTGAAGCACCAACTATACCGCTTGATGAGAAGTTGTCTTACGAGGAAGAGCCATTGGCAATTGTTGATAGACAAGAAAGAAAGCTACGGTCAAAAGAAATTTTGTTCGTTAAAGTTTTATGGAGAAATCATGTCGTTGAAGAAGCTACTTGGGAAGTAGAGGATAATATGCGAGTCAAGTACCCCCATTTGTTTCAGTCTACAGGTACGTACTTGAGTTAAATTCGGGGAGCGAATTTCATAATGTGGGGAGGATGTAATACCCTATATTTTTCATAAGGGTGTATTGGTCATTAGCAAAACAATAATAATAAGTAACTAACTTAGAAAAAGAAAAACAACAACAAAACAACTCAAAAAAAAAAAGACAAGTAAAGAAAAGTGTCGAAGCCCTTTCTCTGGCCAAATCAAAAGAAGAAAAGGAAAGGTCTGTTGGCATAACCAAACCAGAAGCAAAAGAAAAAGGGTTTAAAAAAAAAGAAGAGAAACCCCTAGCCAACGCCAAACATCACGGCACGACAGAAGCATCAACAGAGAAAAACGAAAAGGGGGAAGGTTTCTGGTGTTACCTCAGTGCCAAATACCGTTTCCATTTAAACATTGGAATATATTCTGTAGTTTCAGTGATAAGCCCAGGTAATTGTATATATTTTTCCGTCTTTTGAAACAATAGTAATTTTTATACATGATTCTTCGCGAGACTAAGCAAATATAATGTGGGATTTGAGTCTGAGTTAGAAGAGGAGGTTAGGAACTAAGAGAAATCCATAAACCTTTTCATGAATTAAGCGGGTATATAATATGAATAGGTTGGAGTTGATAGATTAATAATTACTCATCCCGTGGGTGAATATAACTCGACGAATTAAGATTCAAATATGGAATCTCGAGGGTTGGATATTCTAAATTAGCTATGAATTAGCCTAAACATAGAAATTAACATGAGACCGATATTATGTAATTATTGATTGAATTGGAGGAAGTTGTACGAATTGCTCGAGGTGAAGCATTTGGAATTTTGGCACGAGTACTGTGAGTAGTAATCATACCGCAATTTGTGTTTTCATAACTTGCATGATTTACACATGATTTTTAATATGAATATGTTACCGATTATTTTGAGTTGCATGTGGGACAAGTCTTTTACTCGATATGATACCGAAATAGTTATTTGAGATTATTACCGTTGTTTTAAATATTTTGCTGTCACTAGATATGTTTTACTGTTACTTGTACTATTATCTAAATGAAATTACATGATTTTATTAGAACCAAAATGCCCTATATTATTTTAAAATATTATTCTATGAGTATATACGGATATAGAGATAAGTATAAATGGGAGTAGACTTTGAAGGATCCCGTAGCTAATGGCGGGTTCGTTAGACCTGGTGCACCTTGTATTTACCGATTACAGAGTAAAGTTATAGCCCTCGCTAGTGGGAAGGTTGAACTAGCATACCGTTACCGATTTCCCTCGAGTAGGGACTAGCGTTATATTTGACTTCTTGCAAAGAAGTCCACAGTTATACCAATTACATGATCCGTTCGTTGAAACCTCCCAAAATATGGATATGGATATTATACAGTGGTTACCGAGCTTATTACTGAATTGCTAATTGTATTATACTACAAGAAGAGCATGATGAGACTGAAAATTATTTATTTTTTCTGAAAGGGCATTTTTATGTTATTTGCTGTTTGAGATACTAGCATGTTTTCTGACTTGTCCCCAAATAAAAACGGTTGTGGTTAAGTGTTATTACTCACTGAGCTAGCGACTCATTCCCCGCAATTTTTTTTTACAGAGACAGCAGTTGACGCAGGCGAGGATTTCGTTAATTAGAGCACACAGGTTGATAGTTCTTGGTGAGCCTCGCACTTGTTCGCGTGAGCGGAGATTTTATTTATTGTTATACTCTTTTCTTTGAACTCTTAGAGTCGCTCCATAGTCATTATTTTAGTGTCATGAGTATTCTTTTGTTATTATAGTCTTATGTTGAGTATCGTTCTCATTTATCAAAGTTGGAGATAAATTAGTATTTCTAGTGGTTAGTTGGTGGTTTAGTTATGGTGGAGACGTGTTTTGGTTAATTGACAAGTTGTCAATTGTTTGGTATGATATTGGGATTTTTGGTTGTTGATTTGAGACAGGGATTTAATACACCTCGGATATTAAATCACCTAAGGTTAAAATGATGCATGCTCTTAAAAGGGTTTTGGTTTAGCTCTATCTTAGGCTGACTAAGAGTGGGTTTTTCTAGACTGGTCTTCTCCCACGTGGACAACTTGAGAGTGGAAAGCTCGTGACTGTCGACTGCAACGCTGATCGACTTACCCACGAATTTTTCCTAAAAGGTATTTTTTTTTGAGAAGTGCACGGTCGCAAACCACGTAACCGTTGGGTGTGTGCTTAGTGTGTATTTTCCAGAAATGGAGGAAGTGAAATGGAGTGACAATTTATATAAAGCAATAAGAATAGATAAATAATTCATATAAGATAGTTTATCACATAAAGGCAATTCAAATAAGCATTATAAACAACCATAAACACACAAATCGATTTTATTTTTAACCTAAGTCTGTTATGGTTTAGAACCTAGTATCCCCAACAGAGCCGCCAAGCTGTTATACCCCATTTTAACACGGATCAAATTAGAGTATAACATATTGGTAATTCTGAAGGTTTAATTAATTAAAGAGAGTCGCCACCTAATTATTTTAACGGTGAATTAGGACATCAATTTAGCTAAATAATGCTTAAAATTAACTCTGTTCTATGGTATACTTAACCTTTAAGGCTATGGATAAGGGTTCTAATTAATCTTATAGAGAAGGTATTAAGCACTCTATATGATCCATAAATATAGTTAACCAGTGTAACGACCCGGCCGGTCGTTTCATGAGTTACCACTCCGTTTCCCCCATTTCTGCTTCTTATTGCTTTATTTATCGATTCTATGTATGATCGGGTTAGTTGGCTCAGGTTCGGAAAGATTTTGGTAAGGTTTGAGACACTTAGTCTCTTTTAAGAAAGCTTAAATTGGAAAGGTCAACCGGACGTTGACTTATGTGTTAGAGGGCTTGGATGTGAATTCTGATGGTTCGATAGCTTCAGGAGGTGATTTGTGACTTAGGAGCGTGATCGAAATGTGTTTTGGAGGGCCGTAGTAGGTTTAGGCTTGAATAGGCGAAAGTGGAATTTTGGCATTTTTCGGTTGATAGGTGGGATTTTGATATAGGGGTCGAAATAGAATTCCAAAAGTTTCAGTAGCTCCGTTGTGTCATTTTGGATGTGCGTGCAAAATTTCAGGTCATTCGGACGTGGTTTGATATACTTTTTGATCAAAAGCGAAATTCGGAAGATTGTAGAACCTTAGGCTCGAATTCGATGTGTTTTGGTCGTTTTGATGTTGTTTGAGGTGTTTTGAAGGTTGGTATAAGTTTGAATGGTAGTATAAGACTTGTTGGTGCTTTTGGTTGAGGACCCAGGGGCCTCGGGGTGATTTTCGGATGGTTGGCGAAAAGATTTGGAGTTGGTTGTGACAGCTGAAGTTTCCCATTGCTGTCATAACCGCACCAGCGGCTAGGGGACCGCAGGTGCGATCTCGTAGAAGCGAGATTGTGGTCGCAGAAGCGGAAACGGGCTAGGAGTTCTGGAACCGCAGAAGCGGTCAGGGAGCCGCACCTGGTATGGCGCAGGTGTGGATTATGCATCGCAGATGCGGAGTTGAGCGACTTAAGTGAGGACCGTAGATGCGGTTCGTGGACTGCAAAAGCGGCGCCGCAGGAGCGGAATTTTGGCCGTAGATGCAAAATGTCTGGGCCAGAAGGTATAATTTATTTCGTTCGCAATTTTTGAGCTATTCCACCATTTCTAAGTCGGTTCTTGGAGCTTTTTGGGCGATTTGAAGAAGGATTTCAAGGGGAATTCATTGAGGTAAGGATTTTGGACCTAAAACTCGTTCCTATGGTATTATTTCACGGATTAGGGTTGTAATTAATGGAATCTAAGGGTTAAATTTAGGGAAACTAGGGCTTGGCAACCTAGGCCTTTGATTGAGGATTTGAAGGACCATTTGTGGTCGGATTTTAGAACTGTTGATATGTATGAACTCGTGGGGAGATAAGGAATCTAATGATGTAAAATTTATCGAATTCCGAGACGTGGGCCCGGGGGTCGGGTTTGGTTAATTTCGGGAATTGCATTGTTTTTTGATTGTTTTTGAATGGGCTTTGTCCCTTTAGCATATTTTGATGGTTACGTTCTAATTTTGGATAGATTTGGAGCATCCGGATGCCGATTCGAGGGGCAAAGGCATTGCGAGCTAGAGTTTGGGCCGGATTGAGGTGTGTAATGATTTTAAATGTTGTTCTGAGGGTATGAAACCCCGGATTGCACAGCGTTAGGCTATGTTGAGGTGACGCACACGCTAGGTGACGAGTGTGGGATCGTGCACCGTTGGGGATTGTGACTTGGTCTATCTCGAATGATTGTTTTACTGCATATTTGATTGCAAATTGTTTGATGTTATCATGTTTTGGGCTAAATGTCATATTTGGGCTTCGTGCCAACTATTTGGACCCTTAGGGGATCTTTACTACCATTTCCTCACTATTTTGACTTTATACTTGTACTCAGTCATGCTATATTTTACGGTTTTCATAACTCAGCCATGTTCACTCTGTTTTAACACCTTAAATGATATTTTAAAAGATATTTTAAGCCGAGGGCCTGAAATTTGTACGCCACGAGGTGGCTCGTTGATATGAGGCCGAGAGCCTAGTGATTATGCCACGAGATGGCTTGATATTGCGCTTGGACCGTAAGGGGACCCTCCCGGAGTCTATACATCCCCAGTGAGCGCGGGTACCCATTGTGATACGAGATAGAGCCCAAGGGGCTGGTATTGTTCTATGTTATTGCCTGAGGGGCTGATTTGGTTGTTATTGTGCCCGAGGGGCGGTTTTTTATGTATTTACCTATTCTAGCTGCTTTTCCTTTATTTGTTTAACTGCTTAAAAGGTGCTTTATGAGATTACACTGTTTAAATGTATTTACTGATTTTATTCTGCCTCTTATAGCTTATTATTGTGTTTAACGTGATTTTGTATCGCTCAGTCTTTATTTATTGTTATTACTCACTGAGTTGGAGTACTCACTTTACTCCTTGCACCCTGTGTGCAGATTCGGGCGCTACAGGTCCTGCTTGCGAGGGTTGAGAGCTTTTAGCAGACTTCAGAGATTCACTAGGTAGCTGCTCGGCGTTTTCGCAGCCTAGTGCTTTTCCCTCTATCTTATTTTCTCCTGTTAGTTATGTGATTGTGGTGTGGACCCTTTCAGACTTGTAGTATTATTATAGATGCTCATGACAGGTGACACCCCGATGTCGGGCTATGTCTTACTCCACAACTGTATTGCTTATATTATTTTGATATTTTATTCTGTTAAGACTTAATATTTATTATTTTAATTGCTTAAAATAAATTGGAAGTGTGTCGGTTGGCCTTGTCTTCACGAGAGGCGCCATCATGACCAGGTTCAAGTTTAGGGTCGTGACAAGTTGGTATCAGAGCATAGGTTACATAGGTCTCACGAGTCATGAGCAGGTTTAGTAGAGTCTCGCGGATCGGTACGAGACGTCTGTATTTATCCTCGAGAGGCTGCAAAACCTTTAGGAAAATTCCATATTCTTGAACTTTTTGTCGTGCGAATCTGTTGATCTGAGCACTAAACTTCTGTTATTCTATTCTCTCACAGATAGTGAGGACACGAGCGACCGGTCAGGATGGACGACCACCAGTACCACCAGTTGTGGCCACTAGAGGCCGAGGACGCGGTCAAGGCCGTGGTAGGGGCAGAGGGGTGGCCCGCTTAGCAGTTGCAGCAGTACCTGCAGATCCACCAGCCGCCCCAGTTCAGGATTAGGTCCTAGTTGTGGATGCTCCAGCAGCACCAGCTCAGGCACCAGCTGTGCCCATTGTGATTCCAGATCTTCAAGAGACCTTGGCCCAGATCTTGACAGTATGTACGAGTCTTGCTCAGGCGGTCACGGTTTCTACTGCCACAGGCACTTCTCAGGTAGGGGGAGGCTCTCAGACTCCCGCCGCCCGCACACCCGATCAGGTGGTTCAGGTATTGCAGACACCGGAGGCACCATTAGCCCAACCGGTGGCAGCTGCTCAAGGTTACGTAGCTCCAGTTATGCCAGAGGACGAGCAGCGTAGATTGTAGAGGTTTGGCAGACTCCAGCCTCCTACTTTCAGTGGTGCAGAGGGCGAGGATGCCCAGGGTTTCCTGGATAGATGTCAGAGGATTCTTCGCACTGCGGGTATTCTGGAGACCAGCGGGGTTGCATTCACGACTTTTCAGTTTACGGGAGCTGCCTTCACCTGGTGGGAGGCATATGAAAGGCGTACGCCTGTTGGTTCGACACCTCTTACTTGGCAGCAGTTCTCCGCTCTATTTTTGGAGAAATATGTTCCACAGCCCCGTAGGGAGGAGCTGCGTAGACAGTTCGAGCAGTTGCGATAGGGGGACATGACTGTTACTCAGTACGAGATGAGGTTCTCAAAGTTACCTCGGCATGTTATTTGTCTGGTTGCTACGGAGAGAGAGAGGATCAAGAGGTTTGTTGATGGCCTCACTTATCAGCTTCGGGTTCTCATGACTAGGGAGAGAGTGTCAGGTGCTACTTTTGAGGAGGTTGTGGATATTACTCGTGAGATTGAGTTAGTTCGTCGCTAGGAGCGCGAGGAAAGAGGAGCCAAGAGGCCTTGAGGACATGGTAGTTTTGGGGGTGCTCTTTCGAGGGGCCAGTTTCAGCACGGTAGAGGCCGTCAGTTCAGGCATGCTCAGTCAGCTCGCCCAGGTTATCGTGGAGCATCATCGGGCCAAGGTTCTCACGGTTCTCAGCAGGGTCATTCCTCACTCAGTGCACTTCCAGACCAAGGTTCGTTACGTGCTCCATCAGTTGAGGATTCTTCCACGCCGGGTGCGTCTTCTAGTCATTCCAGTGCTAGGGGTTCCCTTCAGTCCCCGTATCCAGCACCAGGGAGTTGCTATGAGTGTGGAGAGATGGGTCATATATGGAGGCATTGTCCTCGTCGTCTTAGGGGTTCATCTCAGCAGAGGGGTCAGCCATCAACTTCGGTGCCAGTTACTTCACCATCCACCCAGCCAGCTAGGGGTGGGGGACAGTCATCTAGGGGTCGCCCAAGAGGGGGAGGTCGATCCGGTAGGGGTCAGGCCCGTTTCTATGCACTTCCAGCTAGACCTGGTGCGGTTGCTTCAGATGCGATGACTACATGTATTATTTCATTCTGCCGCAGAGATGCCTCTGTGTTATTTGACCATGGTTCTACTTTCTCTTATGTGTCGTCTTATTTTTCCCAATATTTGAATACGCCCTGCGAGTCCCTCGTTTCTTCTGTTCATGTCTCTATGCCGGTGGGCGATACTGTTGTTGTAGATCATGTGTACCGGTCGTGTGTTGTGTCTATTGGGGTCTGGAAACCCGAGTGGATCTATTGTTGCTATGTATGGTGGACTTTGATGTTATATTGGGCATGGACTAGTTATCTCCGTGCCAGACTATTCTGGACTGTCATGCCAAGACAGTGATGTTAGCTATGCCGGGTATGCCACGGATTGAGTGGCGAGGTCGGTCTGATTATGTTCCCAGCAAGGTAATCTCATTCTTGAAGGCCCAGCGTACGGTTGGGAAAGGTTGTCTTTCATACTTAGCATTTGTGAGGGATGTCAATGCAGAGACTCCCAGTATTGATTATGTTCCAGTCGTAAGGAATTTCCCAGATGTGTTTCCTGCAGACCTGCCGGGCATGCCACCGGACAGGGATATGATTTTGGTATTGATCTGGTGCCGGGTACTCAACCCATTTCTATTCCACTGTATTGTATGGTACCAGCGGAGTTGAAGGAGTTGAAGGAGCAGCTCCAAGAACTCCTTGACAAGGGGTTCATTCGTCCTAGTGTGTCATCTTGGGGTGCGCCGGTTCTTTTTGTGAAGAAGAAGGATGGCAAGATGAGAATGTGTATTGATTACAAGCAGTTGAACAAAGTAACAATTAAGAACAAGTATCTGTTGCCTCGTATCGATGATTTGTTCGACCAGCTTCAGGGAGCGAGAGTGTTCTCCAAGATTGATCTCCGTTCAGGTTATCACTAGTTGAAGATCAGGGACTCAGATATCCTTAAGACAGCTTTTAGGACCCGATATGGTCATTATGAGTTCTTGGTGATGTCTTTCGGGCTGACCAATGCCCCAGCAG
Organism: Nicotiana attenuata; assembly: GCF_001879085.1. Classification (NCBI taxonomy): domain Eukaryota; kingdom Viridiplantae; phylum Streptophyta; class Magnoliopsida; order Solanales; family Solanaceae; genus Nicotiana; species Nicotiana attenuata. Next base: position 446,031 of record NW_017670412.1, on the reverse strand, counting down.
CGTTCATGCATTTGATGAACAGCGTGTTTTGGCCGTATCTCGACTCCTTATTCATAGTCTTCATTGATGATATTTTGGTATACTCGCGTGGTCAGGAAGAGCACGCGGAGCATTTGAGAGTGGCGTTATAGAGATTGAGAGAGGAGAAGCTTTATGCAAAGTTCTCCAAATATGAGTGTTGGCTCAGTTCAGTGGCTTTCTTGGGGCACGTGGTGTCCAGTGATGGTATTCAGGTTGGCCCGAAGAAGATAGAGGCGGTTCAGAGTTGGCCCAGATCGTCCTCAGCCATAGAGATTCGTAGTTTTCTTGGTTTGGCGGGTTATTATCGCCGGTTTGCTCAGGGATTTTCATCTATTGCATTGCCCTTGACCAAGTTGACTCAGAAAGGTGTTTCATTTCAGTGGTCTGACTAGTGTGAGGAGAGCTTTCAGAAGCTCAAGACTGCCTTGACCACAGCTCCAGTGTTAGTATTGCCATCAGCTTCAAGTTCTTATACCGTGTATTGTGATGCTTCGAGAGTTGGTATTGGGTGTGTTCTGATGCACGAGGGTAGAGTTATTGCTTATGCTTCTCGTCAGTTGAAGCCTCATGAGAAGAACTACTCTGTTCATGATTTGGAGTTGGCTGCCATTGTGCACGCGTTGAAGATTTGGAGGCATTATTTGTATGGTGTGTCTTGTGAGGTGTTTACCGATCATCGTAGCCTCCAGCACTTATTCAAGAAAAAGGATCTCAATTTGAGGCAGCGGAGGTGGTTGGAGTTGCTTGAGGATTATGACATTACTATCTTGTATTATCCAGGGAAGGCCAATGTGGTGGCCGATGCTTTGAGCCGAAAGGCGGTGAGTATGGGGAGTTTGGCATATATTCCAGCTGGGGAGAGACCTCTTGCAGTTGATGTTCAGTCCTTGGCCAATCGATTCGTGAGGTTGGATATTTCGGAGCCGAGTCGGGTATTGGCTTGTGTGATTTCTCGGTCTTCCTTATATGAGCGCGTTAGAGAGCTTCCAGCATAGTGATCCTCATTTGCTTGTCCTTAAGGACAGAGTTCAGCATGATGATTCCAGAGATGTGACTATCGGTGATGATGGGGTGTTGAGGATGCACGGCCGGATATGTGTGACCAATGTAGATGGGCTTCAGGAGTTGATTCTGGAGGAGGCCCATAGCTCGCGGTATTTCATTCATCCGGGCGCCGCAAAGATGTATCAGGATTTGAGACAGCATTATTGGTGGATGAGAATAAAGAAAGACATTGTGGGATTTGTAGCTCGGTGCCTCAATTGTCAGCACGTGAAATATGAGCACCAGAGACCGGGTGGCTTGCTTAAGCGGATGGATATTCTAGAATGGAAGTGGGAGCGGATCACCATGGACTTTGTAGTTGGGCTTCCACAGACTTTGAAGAAGTTCGATGCTATTTGGGTGATTGTGGATCGGCTGACCAAGTCAGCGCACTTCATTCCTATCTGTACTACTTATTTTTCAGAGCTCTTGGCAGAGACCTATATCCGGGAGATTGTTCGTTTGCATGGTGTCCCGGTTTCCATTATTTCAGATAGGGGCACTCAGTTTACTTCATAGTTTTAAAGGTCTGTACAACGAGAGTTGGGTACACAGGTTGAGTTGAGCACACCTTTTCACCATCAGACGGACGGGCAGTCCGAGCGCATTATTCAGATGTTGGAGGACATGTTGCGCGCTTGTATCATTGATTTTGGAGGGTCATGGGATCAGTTTCTATCACTCGCAGAGTTTGCTTATAATAATAGTTACCAGTCGAGTATTCAGATGGCTCCGTACGAGGCTTTGTTTGGGAGGCGGTGTAGATCTCTAGTTGGTTGGTTTGAGCCGGGAAAGGCTATTCTATTGGCTACACATTTTGTGCAGGATGCTTTAGACAAGGTGAAGGTGATTCAGGAGAGGCTTCGTACAACGCAGTCGAGACAAAAGAGCTATGCTGACAGGAAGGTTCGGGATGTGTCCTACATGGCTGGCAAGAAAGTTCTGTTGAAGGTTTCACCCATGAAGGGTGTTATGAGATTTGGGAAGAGGGGTAAATTGAGTCCTCGGTTCATTGGGCCTTTTGAGGTACTTCGGAGGATTGGGGAGGTGGCTTATGAGCATGCTTTGCCACCCAGCTTGTCGAGTGTGCACCCGGTATTTCATGTTTCTATGCTCTGGAAGTATATTACGGATCCGTCTCATGTTCTGGATTTCAACACGGCTCAGTTAGAGAGTGACCTGTCTTATGATGTGGAGCCAGCAGCTATTTTGGAGCGTCAGGTTCGAAAGTTGAGATCAAAGGATATAGCTTCAGTGAAAGTGCAGTGGAGGGGTCGACCCGTGGATGAGGCTACCTGGGAGACCGAGCGCAAGATGCGGAGCAGATATCCTCACCTGGTTTAGGCTTCAGGTATGTTTCTTGACTCGTTCGAGGACGAATGTTTGTTTAAGAGGGGGAGGATGTAATGACCTGGCCGGTCATTTCATGAGTTACCGCTCTGTTTCCCCCATTTCTGCATCTTATTGCTTTGTTTATCAGTTCTATGTGTGATCGAGTTGGTTGGCTCGGGTTCGGAAAGGTTTTGGTAAGGTTTGAGACACTTAGTCTCTTTTAAGAAAGCTTAAGTTAGAAAGGTCAACTGGACGTTGATTTATGTGTTAGAGGGCTCGGATGTGAATTCTGATGGTTCGGATAGCTTCGAGAGGTGATTTGTGACTTAGGAGCATGATCAGAATGTGTTTTGGAGGCCCGTAGTAGATTTAGGCTTGAATTGGCGAAAGTGGAATTTTGGCGTTTTCCGGTTGATAGGTGGGTTTTTGATATAGGGGTCGGAATGGAATTCCGAATGTTTCAGTAGCTCCATTGTGTCATTTGGGATGTGCGTGCTAAATTTCAGGTCATTCGGACGTGGTTTGGTATACTTTTTGATCAAAAGCGGAATTCGGAAGATTGTAGAACCTTAGGCTTGAATTCGATGTGTTTTGGTCATTTTGATGTTGTTTGAGGTGTTTTGAAGGTTGGTATAAGTTTGAATGGTAGTATAAGACTTGTTGGTGCTTTTGGTTGAGGACCCGGGGGCCTCGGGGTGATTTTCGAATGGTTGGCGGAAAGATTTGGAGTTGGTTGTGACAGCTGAAGTTTCCCATTGCTGTCATAACCGCACCTGCAGCTAGGGGACCGCGGGTGCAGTCTCGCAGAAGCGAGATCGTGGTCGCAGAAGCGGAAAGGGGCTAGGAGAGCTGGAACCGCACAAGCGGTCAAGGAGCCGCACCTGCGATGGCGCAGGTGCGGATTATGCATCGCAGATGCGGAGTTGGGCGACTTAAGTAAGGACCGCAGATGCGGTTCGTGGACCGCAAAAATGGCGTCGTAGGAGCGGAATTTTGGCCGCAGATGCGAAATGTCTGGGCCAGAAGGTATAAGTTATTTCCTTCGCGATTTTTGAGCTATTCCACCATTTCTAAGTCGGTTCTTGAAGCTTTTTGGGCGATTTGAAGAAGGATTTCAAGGGGAATTCATTGAGGTAAGGATTTTGGACCTAAAACTCGTTCCTATGGTATTATTTCATGGATTAGAGTTGTAACTAATTGATGATAGGCTATAATTAGGTATTTTAGTCGATTATTACACTCTAATTTACTGCACTTTAATTGAGTTTGAGCTTTAATCGCTAGTGTTTTGCACTAATGGTGTGTTTTATGCCTTGTAGGAGTGATTCCGAGCTATGTAGATGCTATGGAATGAATTCAAGTGATTTGGAGCTTTGAAGTCTGAGTAAAAGTTCAAGGAATTAAGTCGGGATCGTGTTTTGGGGTCAACGGATGATAGTTACAGCGAACGAAGACTCGAGTAGGTATATTGCGCACTGTCTAGTAAAATAGATATAACCTTTCGCTCAGAACTCCATTTGGGCTCCACAATATATGGTTGGAAAGCTAACTCAAAGGGCTACAACTTTCATGCTTTACGTTTTTCCAAATTCAAAGAGGAACAGGGTGACAATTGTGCGTCAATAGCACGATCGCGCTCAGGCCGCGCTCGTCAGGCAGAACACTGGGCCACTAGCGCGACCACTAGCGCGATCGCGCTAGTCAAACCCGGGAAAAGTGTCCTTTTTCACATTGGAGAAGGTATAATTGTATGGGTCCAACCCTACTTGGTATATATACATGGAAAACGGTATTTTGAGGGAGGGGGACGTTTTTGAGGGTAAAACACAAGCACAGAGCCGCCGTGGAGGCTGGGTTTCATCCTTTCTCCCACAAACTCAGTAATTTTTATGTTTCTTTGTATGATTTGTTGTTTTGCTACCATGTATATGTGGAGCTAAACTTCACGTTCTAGGGTTGTGGTTCTTTCATGACTATTGTTATTCGAATATTTATTTTGATTTCTTAGTTTATCATATTGGTTTATTTATTCAATCCTGCACTTAATTATTTGATTGCTTGTTCACCAATTGAATACTATCTACGAATCTAGAGTTGAACTCAAAAGTGGGAATTCTAGATTTCATATAGGATTGAGTAGAGCAAGTTCTTGAACCTGGGCATCAGGGAACGGATTCGCGGTTAGGATAGACATATACCTAATTGCCTTGCTTGGTTGAAATACAGGAATTATAAATGCGTTCTTGTTGATTCTAACTCCATAGACATATAGGCGTTAGGTTAGCTTGAATATGCGAGTAAGAACTCGACAGATTCTTATGAGCAATATTAACCCTGTCAACTAATAAACTCGATAATTAGTTAGTCAATTCAATTGAAGAATACAATAGGAATGTTAGATAGCCCATAACCCTAGATCGTTTTCATTACATTGATATCATAAAAATCTGCCCTTTCTCTCTGTTAAAAGTTCATTATTTATATCATTTATTTAATTAGTTTAGAACCAAATACTTCTAGGTTTAATTCTTTTTTAGATAATTAGGATAGTCTAATTTAGTTAATAGTTAATCACAAGTCCTCGTGGGTTCGACATCCGACTTTTAGTCACTTTATTACTTGACGACCGCGTATACTTGCGTGTGTGTTTGGCCGCAACATGTTTTTGGCGCCGTTGCCGGGGACTTAGAAATTAACTATTTTTCTATATTAGACTTTTACTTTTATCTTTACAAGTTTTGATTTTTTTTCCTTCTCTTTTTGTAAATATTTTTATTTTTATAACAATTTTGATTATTCTCTTAGTGTGTTTCTAGTTCTCTCAACATGACATCTGGGGATGAAATATCCGGAGGTAAGGTTATTGATGAAGAAGCATGGTTGACGAAAGACTTTTATGGCCCGTCTTTTTGGGCTTGTCATGACCTGATTTCTGGAAGGTCTGAATTTGAATATGGGAGTAAGGGTTGGTATTGGGAAGAATATTGACGATTAAGGGAATACGAGGAACGTCGTTGTCTTCTAACAAAATTGGTGAATGACTGGTCTAAGGAGAGAGATGAACTTGCACATAAAATTGATAATTTTTGCTTGGCTGTACATAACTTAGATGCAGATTTGAGCACAAAGGTTGATGCGTGTAACGCCCAACAAATTAATAATGAGTTGTGTGAAGCTGAAAAAAATCTTCTAGACCAAATTGAGGAGCTAAAACGAGAATACCAATCACTAGACCATGTTTTTCTTGAGTGTGCCAATATTGAGAAGAGTGCTCTAGAGTCATGTGAGGGAGTAGATAACATTACTTTGGGAGACTTGAGTATGTGTAAATATGGGGATGCAAATAGTAGTAAAATTCTTGAGTTAGAGCGCATTAGACCTCATTCCAATCATTTTTCCACATTGTATTTAGATAGTGAGATAGTAATCGAGCCACATGTGCCAATGAAGGGGTCAAAGAGTGAGGATGAGAGCGCCCATATTCTTGAATTTGTTGTGCCAAAAAGCAAAAATTACATTCCTCATCTAAAGGCCGAGAGGTGCGGAGTGAAAAATTTATTACTTGGCCTGGTTATCTTTGTAGCCCCACCAAAGGTGCATAGCTACAGACTGGATGCCATGTTAGGGGTACAATTCATAAGTTCAAGGTGGAGACAAAAATTGTTTCAAGTCGTGCCGTGACTTTAAATTAGGCGCTTGTTGGGAGGCAACCTAGCTTAACTACTTTCTTTTATTTTTATTTATTTTTGTTTATTTTATTTTTCTATCTTTGTAGCGTTTTTTGTAGGATTATGAGCATAGAAGAAAAGCCACTGGAAGTGTGCAAAAGTGAGCTATGTGGTTGAAATAAGTGTGGGGTGACCGCACAAAGGATCGTACCTGGGAGAAGTTTGAGTATCCCGTGAGCTGCTAATGCTTCGGCCTTTGGCCTACCAGGGAGTCTCGTTTACCCTCTTGTTATTTTTAGTGTGCATTAATTTTAAGTGTAGGGTGAGGAGATTGTCTGGGTGATTTTCTGTGCTATGTTAGCTTAGTTATAGTACTCGTTTTTAGTGTAGTAATTTTTTTTTAAAAAAACAAAAAAAAATTGAAAAAAAAATCGAAAAATTTGGACTTTTCCGACGATGGATTTTGTGGACAGCTTTCTTGAGGGATTAAAGTCTAAACAAAAAATACAAAAATATGTCTTTTAGCTTTCTTTAGGTAGTAATAATCCCCCGTGGTTTTTCTTTGTGCCTCGGTTCTTTTCCATGGGATGTAGTTTGAACCGGGTAGTTTTTTCTTTTAGAGTAGTTTAGGGAATAAATTGGAGGAAGAAAGATGAGATAAACCTAGGCGCCCTTGACTTGTTTGATAGTAGCATATTTAGGCTTTGGCATGTGTAGTATCTTCCCTATGATTTGAATTTATTGATGATGCCTTGCTTACTTGGATAGCATGTTTTGTGTCGCCTATGTCTCATTTTCTTGACTTATGTTCACTTTGTGCTTAATGCTTAATATCTCGTGACTCCGTGAATACTTGCATTTGTTTGAGAGTCGGAATGGGACCATCCTTAGTGAGTCATGTGCCATGTATGGTGAGGTTTTTGTGTAGTCCATGTATTGTACATGTGTCTAGAACTTGCCCGGTTTGTGAGTCGAAGCGAAATTTTAGGTGATGCTCGGTTTGAAAAATGATTTTAGGCTTTCTTTGATCTTTTTGAGCTTAATTGCTTACCACAAATAAACTTTATCCCTAGTCAACCCTTTTGAGCCTATAGACTTTTATTTGGCACCCACATTGCAAGCCTATACCCTTTTTATTCTTAATTGACATTGTTTTGATCCCTTTTCTTCTTAAAGCACTTTAATTGTGAGCTGAACGCTAAAAGAAGTAAGAAGGAACTAAGTGTGGGGTGGCTTTTGAGTGGAACCAATAAAAGGAAGAAAGGTGCACTTATTTTTTAAAATAATACACCACTAGCGGAAATTAAAAAAAAATAGAGATGAATACATTGTTGTCTTGTTCCTGCTAGTGGGTATGAATTAATGTAGTGCTTAAAGAAGAAGGGAGCATTTTTGGGGTGATATTGTTTGTGAAAGTGAAGTGGATTGAAGAATTTGCGCTTGAAGTTGATTATGTGGTGCGTTAAAGTGCTTAGGAGTGTTAGTCATTATTCCTATATATATCCTACCCATACCTTAGCCCACATTACAACCATGAAAAAGACCTAATTGATTTTAGATGGAGCGAGCTTATATTAGTAAAGATTTACATTAAGGGCAAGTCTATGGTACCAATTACATGCATGTGACTTCTTTTGTGAGGGTGAGCGATTTTCTGTGATATATGTGAGCATGAGATTCGAATGTATGGATTGATTTTACTTTCTTTGCTTTGGTTGTGAGGGAACATGGTTTCACGAAGGATAGGTAACATTATTAGACTTCTCTAGGATGTTGGGTGTTCAAGCCATGAGTGCATTGTGACATTGAGTCGGTTTTTGAGGCTAAGATTGTTGTGAGCATATTGTCTTTGATTGAACATTTTTGAAGAATGACATAAGTAAAGGGAAGTGTATGATGATTGCATATGCTAGAGTTTAATTGTTGCTATCAACCATAATCATTGGTGTAGTGTGCTTCGAATATGTTAAGTGCTCATAGATAGAATAAATTTTTGGCTGACTCAAGGACGAGCAACGTTTAAGTGTGGGGTGTTGATGATAGGCTATAATTACGTATTTTAGTCGATTATTACACTCTAATTTACTGCACTTTAATTGAGTTTGAGCATTAATCGCTAGTGTTTTGCACTAATGGTGTGTTTTATGCCTTGTAGGAGTGATTCTGAGCTATGTAGATGTTATGGAATGAATTCAAGTGATTTGGAGCTTTGAAGTCTGAGTAAAAGTTCAAGGAATTAATCCGGGATCGTGTTTGGGGGTCAACGGATGATAGTTAGAGCGAACAAAGACTCGAGTAGGCATATTGCGTACTGTCTAGTAAAAGAGATATAACTTTTTGCGCAGAAATCCATTTGGTCTCCACAATATATGGTAGGAAAGCTAACTCAAAGTGCTACAACTTTCATATTTTACGTTTTTCCAAATTCTAATCGGAACAGGGTAACAAATGCGCGTCAATAGCACGATCGCGCTCAGGCCGCGCTCGTTAGGCAGAACACTGGGCCACTAGCGCGACCACTAGCGCGATCACGCTAGTCAAACCCGGGAAAAGTGTCCTTTTTCACATTGGAGAAGGTATAATTGTTTGGGCCCAACCCTACTTGGTATATATATACATGGAAAATGGTATTTTGAGGGAGAAGGACGTTTTTTAGAGTAAAACACAAGCACAGAGCCGCCGTGGAGGCCGGGTTTCATCTTTTCTTCGACAAACTCAGTAATTTTTATGCTTCTTTGTATGATTTGTTGTTTTGCTACCATGTCTATGTGGAGCTAAACTTCACGTTCTAGGGTTGTGGTTCTTTCATGACTATTGTTATTCGAATATTGATTTTGATTTCTTAGTTTATCATATTGGTTTATTTATTCAATCCTGCACTTAATTATTTGATTGCTTGATCACCAATTGAATACTATCTACGAATCTAGAGTTGAACTCGAAAGTGGGAATTCTAGATTGCATATAGGATTGAGTAGAGAAAGTTCTTGAACCTGGGCATCGGGGAACGGATTCGCGGTTAGGATAGACATATACCTAATTGCCTTGCTTGGTTGAAATACAGGAATTATAAATGCGTTCTTGTTGATTCTAACTCCATAGACATATAGGCGTTAGGTTAGCTTGAATAGGCGAGTAAGAACTTGACAGATTCTTATGAGCAATATTAACCCTGTCAACCAATAAACTCGATAAATTAGTTAGTCAATTCAATTGAAGAATACAATAGGAATGTTAGATAGCCCATAACCCTAGATCGTTTTCATTACATTGATATCATAAAAATCTGCTCTTTCTCTCTGTTAAAAGTTCATTATTTATATCCTTTATTTAATTAGTTTAGAACCAAATACTTCTAGGTTTAATTCTTGTTTAGATAATTAGGATAGTCTAATTTAGTTAATAGTTAATCACAAGTCCTCGTGGGTTCGACATCCGACTTTTAGTCACTTTATTACTTGACGACCGCGTATACTTGCGTGTGCGTTTGGCTGCAACACTAATGGAATTTAAGGGTTACATTTGGGGAAACTAGAGCTTGGAAACTTAGGCCTTTGATTGAGGATTTGAAGGACCATTTGTGGTCGGATTTTAGAACTTTTGATATGTATGAACTCGTGGGGAGATAAAGAATCTAATGATGTAAAATTTATCGAATTCCGAGACGTGGGCCCGGGGGTCGGGTTTGGTTAATTTCGGGAATTGCGTTGTTTTTCGATTGTTTTCGAGTGGCTTTGTCCCTTTAGCATATTTTGATGGTTAAGTTCTCATTTTGGATAGATTTGGAGCATCCGGAGGCCGATTCGAGGGGCAAAGGCATCGCGAGCTAGAGTTTGGGCCGGATTGAGGTGAGTAATGATTTTAAATGTTGTTCTGAGGGTATGAAACCCCGGATTACACAGCGTAAGGCTATGTTGAGGTGACACACACGCTAGATGACGAGCGTGGGGTCGTGCACCCTTGGGGATTGTAACTTGGTCTATCCCGAATGACTGTTTTACCGCGTATTTGATTGCAAATTCTTTGATGTTATCATGTTTTGGGCTAAATGCCATATTTGGGCTTCGTGCCAACTATTTGGACCCTTAGGGGATCTTTACTGCCATTTCCTCACTATTTTGACTTATACTTGTACTCAGTCATGCTATATTTTACGGTTTTCATAACTCAGTCGTGTTCACTCAATTTTAACACCTTAAATGATATTTTAAAAGATATTTTGAGCTGAGCATCATGTTTTACTGTTGCCCGAGTGGCTTATGAGATTCTTACTGAGTAAGGCTGAGGGCCTGTGTTGTGAGGATACTTTTGGGTCGGGTTGCACGCCGCACCGGTAATACACTGATTATGATTATGAGGCCGAGGGCCTGAGATTTGTACGCCACGAGGTGGCTTGTTGATATGAGGCCGAGAGCCTAGTGATTATGCCACGAGATGGCATGATATTGCGCTTGGGTCGTAAGGGGCCCCTCCCGGAGTCTGTACACCCCCAGTGAGCGCGGGTACCCATTGTGATATGAGATAGAGCCCGAGGGGCTGGTATTATTCTATCTTATTGCCTGAGGGGCTGATTCGGTTGTTATTGTGCCCGAGGGGTGGTTTTTATGTATTTACCTATTCTAGCTGCTTTTCCTTTATTTGTTTAACTGCTTAAAAGGTTCTTTATGAGATTACATTGTTTAAATGTATTTACTGATTTTATTCTACCTCTTATAGCTTATTGTTGTGTTTAACGTGATTTTGTATCGCTCAGTCTTTATTTATTGTTATTACTCACTGAGTTGGAGTACTCACTTTACTCTCTGTACCCTGTGTGCAGATTCAGGCGCTACAGGTCCTGCTTGCGAGGGTTGAGAGCTTTTAGCAGACTTCGGAGATTCACTAGGTAGCTGCTCGGCGTTTTCGCAGCCCAGTGCTTTTCCCTCTATCTTATTCTCCTGTTAGTTATGTGATAGTGGTGTGGACTCTCTTAGACTTGTAGTATTATTATAGATGCTCATGACTGGTGACACTCCTGATGTTTGGCTATGTCTTATTGCGTAACTGTATTGCTTATCTTATTTTGGGATTTTATTCTGTTAAGACTTAATATTTGTTATTTTAATTGCTTAAAATAAATTGGAAGTGTGTCGGCTGGCATTGTCTTCACAAGAGGCGTCATCACGACCGGGTTCGGGTTTAGGGTCTTGACAACCGGTCAAACTTAGGTTAATTGATTGCACTAAATAATAAGTGTAAATACTCAAATATTAAATAGCCGACAGACATTTAAATAATTCAAGAGTCTCTAAAAATTAGCCTTCTTTAAAAAGGTTAGAAATTGATGTCAAGTTAATTAGGACTTAACAGCTAAAGGATGATGGTTTTGTTTGAAATCCATTAAACTTAGTCTTAAAATGTTTCTTGGTTAAAAATACACCAAAGCCAAAAAAAGCTTAGACGTTAGTAAAGAACTATTATTTTGGTTAGAAACTCAAATCTGGATATGTCATTCATAACAAAAGTTCTACCAAGACCCTGGAAGACTCCAAATCCATGAGTGTTCATGGGTTAGAAAGTAGAAATAAAGAGAAGGTTTCAAGTCTTCATCTAAGTTAATGTTAGTCCTATGTGATGAATGAGTACTCTATTTAGCAGAAATACAAAATAATTAGATAAACTTAATTACCAAAATCCATGCTAAACATGAGATAAGCACAAATACAAATAAATCAGCCGTAATCAAGAAGTTAGACAACAAGGATGTAAAGAAAAGATAAGAAAGACGCCATAGGCGCCCCCAAGCGTTTCGCTTGTTTTTCTCGCTATCCGGTGCTCTAAGGAAGACGGGATGTGGTGATTCCGTGCTCGGGGAATGTTGAGTCTCGAGTGAGACTCCAACGCGAGATTCTCAGATTAAGACTCCATTTGCTGCTTTGGTGCAGTGAACTGGGGCGCGCGTCAAGCAGATCTATTGGACTCCGGCTTCGAACTTGAACTCGAGCTTACAACCACGGACTTTATAAGCTCCGAAAAGTGCAAACAAAATGCCTCTGATTTAGCCAAGAGAAACAGAGGCGACGCAACCAAGGATTTTTTGCATATTTTTTTTTTTGAAGAGCAAAGTTTTTTCGAAAATGCAGAGATGTCATCGTTCCAGAGGTGGTCCGAAATTATTCCCAAACATTATAGGAGGACTAGCTAGGGTTTCCTAGGGTTAATTTGGGTGGGATTTTATGTCTTGAAATCGAGTCAAGGGACGATTTTTGAACATTGATCTTGCAGAAGAATTAAATGAGATGTAGAGCTTCTTGTTCTAAAATGGCAAAGGCAGGTCTGCCATGGCTGAGAAACATTGGCATTTTGTGAAAAGGGGGGAAAGAAGAAAAGAAACGGCTGTTTAGGAGAGAGAATTTGAAACATTAGAACCCTAATTGCTTTAGGTCTTTGAGAGTGAAGTAATAGGTTTCAACCGTTAGATTAAGAGTTTAAGCGGTTGAGATTATGCGTGGCTTATTTATCAAAACGACGTAGTTTCGATGGGGCTTCTAGAGTATTATGTAATTGGATTAAAGTTGAGAATTTCGGGCTGCTGGTTGGGCGAATTTGGGCCGACTTTGGCTTGGACTGCTGAACATTTGTATATTTCTTTGAGTTTCTATTTAGATTTAAAATAATTTTACTAGCCACATTATATAATACTACATAATATTATTAGTTAAACTATTTAGTGTTACTTAAAATAGTTATGGTAGCTAGAATTTAAATTTACAAAATAACTTACACTAATTGTTAAGTAAAACATCATCACAAGTCTAAACATTTATAAGATGTTTAATTTTAAAAAATATTTATAATTAATTATATAAAGAGAAAAAAATGTGTTTTTAGAAATAATAATAATAATAATAATAATAATAATAATAATAATAATAATAATAATAATAGATATAACTATAATAGTTTTTTCTAATAATAACAACAAATAGGCATAGTTTTTATTAAAAATATAGTAGAATAACTACCTTATGTTATTAGTAATATTACAAGCTTAAAGAAATAATTTGGAATAAAGGAAGGACAAAATCGGATGTCAACAGCTGCTCCTCTTTGATCGGAGATGATGAAAGAGTTTTCGGGCAAAGAAATTGACTTTTTTTGTCCCGACCATCAAGGTTGAAATGGGGCAAAAGGGACATAAAATGATTGCGGTCGAACTCCAGTTTCGAGTTGCCTACATATCTCAGGTTTCACGAGAATCATGCCATATGTAGTTCAAGACTTATGGTACCCTAAAGTAGGACTCACTTATCGATGCGGATCCTAAAATGCTGCCTCAGTGTCGAATAATAGCGATAATGGGTACAATGATTGAAAGAAAGATGTTTGAAATAAGAATTTGATTATGAATTTTGAGAGTCGAGCCGAGCGGAGTTTGAAGTAGATCCTTGACCTGTTTAGGAGAGTTTGGTATTCCTCCCCAACAAACTGCCCCAGTTCACTGCTAAGATATAGTTCCACGTTGCGCTATATTTCCTGCAAAGCTTAAAAATGNAAAAATAATAATAATAATAATAATAATAATAATAATAATAATAATAATAATAATAATAATAATAATAATAGATATAACTAAATAATTATAACAATAATAGTTTTTTTTAATAATAACAACAAATAGGCATAGTTTGTATTAAAAATATAGTAGAATAACTACCTTATATTATTAGTGATATTACAAGCTTAAAGAAATAATTTGGAAGAAAGGAGGAAAAAAATTGGATGTCAACACCGAGTATCTATGCGTTGTTGTCGGGTCATAACATGCGAGTGAGTCTTGTACGTGTGACTGTTGTATTTCTTTATACGTACTGTTCATGCTTAGACCGATTATTCTTCATGTTAAACAAGTCTTATTATGTTTTCTCGATATTGGATATTGGTTGAGTATTGACTCAAGATAAGATTTATATTGTGAAGTTAAATGTTGAAACAAGGTTGGTTATTGATGATTCCCTTGCTGGGTTATTATTGTTTCTGTTGTTTGGGTGAGGAAGAGTGTAAAACACGAAGGGTGATGCCATGCAACATATTGTGAGTGAGTGTTAATGCACGAAGCGTGATGTCGTGCCGTATTCTGATATTGATAATGCACGAAGGGTGATGCCGTGTCGTTTCTATTATTTTTTATGGTAAGAACGAGAGTAAAAGCATGAAGGGTGATGCCGTGACATTCTTATCTGATTTATATGGTGAGGTTGAGAGTAAAAGCACGAAGGGTGATGCCGTGCATTTTCCATTACTGTATTTACTTGTTGTTACAAGTTCAAGATGTACTAGCTGTTTAAATTCTCTACTGTTGTGATTCTTTATTTTTGCAATCCCCTCAGCATGTTTTCCCCCTTCCCGTTATTTTCTGTTAAACTTCCGTTATTGTTATTTTCTCGTATATGATTTAATTGCACAAGTTCATGTCATTTGTCGTATCCTAGCCTCGTCATTACTTCGCCGAGGTTAGGCTCGGCACTTACCAGTACATGGGGTCGGTTGTACTGATACTGCACTCTGCACTTTCTATGCAGATTTCGATACTGGACCTCGTTGATCGGAGTTGGGTTGCTGCCTTCAGTCCATCAGGAGACCCAAGGTAGATCTTCCGGCATTCCCAGACCCTGGAGTCCCCTTCCCTCTATCTTAGTTTCCCTATTTTCTTTCATTTCGAGAACAGATGTATTTTCTTTAAACCAGTATTTGTAGAAACTCTTAGAAATTTGTGGATTGTGACACCAAATCCTTGGATAGTCGTGTATTATTATTTTAAACTGTTATAAAAATTATGTACTTCTTATTTGTTTAGTTTAAATTATTGATAATTATTGTTTTGGTTAATGATTAGCGTGTTAGATCTTTATCTGTTGTCTTGCCTAGCATTCTAAAGGTTAGGCACCATCACGATCCCGATGGTGGAAAATTCGGGTCGTGACAATAAAACAAAAAAAATTCGAGCCCACAAGTTTCTTGTGTGTTCTTAAGGAATTTAAAACCCTCACAATTGTTCAAGGTTTCGGATTAATTCCTCCGTGAAGAGAACGGAATATCTATTCTGTGAGTCTCCCTATTTATTGTTAGAACATGCACAACGGAAGCAAGCATAAACACAGGTATCACAAACATGTAAACTAGACAATGATTGAATTACAGAAATTAGAAGCACTAACCTCTCGAAACTGTTGCACAAGTCCTTCACAGAGCAAGAATCCAGGACTGCAGTCTTCTGCTATGTTGCTAGTAAAGCTTTGGACGAAAATATTTGTGTGGACAAATATTACTACTCTCAAGAGTGAGCTATTAGGTGAAACTAGTCTTCTATTTGTAGACCCGAAATTAAGCCAAAAAAATAGCCAAAAATCGTATAGGATTCTACTAGTGTAGTAGTATCCTAGTCCAACTCAAACAGATAAGTTTTCTCCCAAGTAACATCTACCCAAGTCTGTCAAGGTCTTTACTAGGTATAGCAAGGACCACAGAAATAATAAGAGGCTATCAATTACCTTCTTTCTTTGGGACAATAAAATAAACCTCTTTTCATTCCCTTTAGATATCCAATAAAAATACACACTTCTATCCTCGATTCGATCCAATTTATCTGCTTTTCCTTTCAGCACATGTACTGGACAACCTCAAACCCGAACGTGCTTCAAAATGGGCTTGCGCCCAGTCCATAATTCTGCTGGGGTTGAAGGTACTGACTTTGAAGGAACCAAATTCAGAATATAATTTGATGTTTCTAAAGCATATCCCCAAAAAGAAGAAGGCAAATCGGAATAACTTAACATTGATCTAACCATTTCGATTTTTTTCTTTTTGCCACGCCATTTTGTTGTAGTATTCCTGGGGAGATAATTGAGCTATAATTCCACAATCTGATAAGTATTTATTGAATTTCACAAAAAGGTATTCACAACCACGATCAGATCGCAATGATTTGATATGTTTATCATGTCGTATCTCCGTTTCCTTCTTAAATTCTTTGAATTTTTCAAAGCATTCAGACTTACGGTACAACAGATAAATGCATCCATATTTTGAGTAATCATCTGTGAGAGTCACAAAATACTCAAAACCACCTCTTGCTTGTACATTTATAGGACCACACAAATCAGAGTGAATTAATTCTAATTTATCACTTGCTTTATTTCCTTTCGAGGAGAAATGTCTCTTGGACATTTTTCCTTCTAAACAAGATTCGCATGTTGGTAGTGCCTCCACTTTCATTGAACTAAAAGGTCCATCTGAAACCAAACTCGAAATCCTATTTTGATTTATATGACCTAGATGTAAGTGTCACAAATAAGTTTGGCTCAATTCACAAATATATTTTCTTTTATGTGGTATATTAATATTATTTAATTCTTTTGGTTGTAGCACACAAAGAGTATATCAAGAATAAAAAGGTCATGTACTCTAGCAGCAATGTAGATAAGACATTTATTAAATTTGATTATAGCAGAGTTATTGGCAAAATGAATATTATAACCAGCATTCATTAATTTCGAAACTGAAATCAAATTCCTTCTACTAGAAGGTACACAGAGAACATACTTTAAAACTAAAACTCTATCACTACTAAACGAAACTCTAATATCTCCTAATGCTAAAGTTGGTGCTGGCTCGCCATTGGCTTGAAAAATGCAAACTTCATTCTCACTTAGCCGCTGAATTTCCTGAAATCCCTGCAAAGTAGTGCAGATATGATTAGTGGCTCTTGAATCTACACACCAAAATATAGTAGAGACAGCCGCTAAACAAATTTCAACGACATTTAAATTTGAATTACCTTGCTAATTCAACTTTGACAGATAGGCAGGCATTGCTTATCTAGTTCTCCACAATTCTGATGTGTAGTTTGTTTTTTATTATTAGAAGGAATAAAAATAGGTGTTTTTAGCTAGTTTTTCAAAGACTTTAGTACATGAAGTATCCTGGGATGAGCAATATCCCATATGGTTTGTAAATGAAACTCGTGACTATTTTGCTTTGCTAACGCACGAATAAGAGACTACTCGTTTTGATTAGAAAAAAAAACTCTGGGGGGAGTACAAATATACTTGCTTTTGGGGCCACCGTTGAAGTTATACCCACTTTGCACAAATAATTAAAAAATGTATCCACTTCTTCGGAACACACTTCAGAGTTCACATCTAATCACTAGAGATTACAAATCTCAAGTTTTGGGGTTTGGGAATCGGATCTGAAGCTCTTCAATGGTTTAAAAGTGCAACTTCAGAATTAGATCAAAAGTTCTTCTTTCTCTTTATTGCAACTTCAGAATCAGGTATATGAAGTTGTTTTATCTCTTCAATGCAACTTAAGAATTGGATCTGAAATTCTTCATTCTCTTTAATTAGTGCAACTTCAGAATCGAGGATACGAAGTTCTTCTATTCTTCAATGCAACTTCATAATCGGGGATCTGAAGTTCTATTAAATGCAACTTTAGAATCGAAGCTAAAGTCAACAAATAACAACTCGAAGTTTCAATCTCTATTTTAAGACAAGGAAGAAAAAGAGGAGGAAGAATAGAACAAGCAAACAACGAAGAACCAACAAAGATGAAAGCGAGTGGTATATGAAGTTAATTACCTAATATTGGGAGCCAGCTAAACTTTTTTTAAAAGTGAGTATAAGTTAATGGGGGCGACGAAATAGGGGCCCGTGAAAGTTTTACCTAAACTTCGGATACCAATTGGTTAAACCGCAAAAGAAAAAAGAAAAGCAGAGCCACTCCTTTTTTCTTCTTCCTTCTCTATTTTCTGTATGTATTTATTTTATCCCTCCGAAAAATAATTCTACATATTGATTTAAGTGACTGGAGCAAATTTAATTTCTTTCAGTTATAAAGTCTACTTTCATGAAGTCAAATCACACTTTCTAATGATATTATAAGTACTATTATACATATGACTGCGATATCTAAACTTGCTTTCGTCAGTTGCCATTGAACGATTATTTGGTTTGGGTTCAAGAATACATACGGAAACACTTAAAGTTGACACGATTTTTTATTTAGACACCTAAACTCAAAGGTGTTCCTATTGAGCACTTATACTATCCGAAACTTATTCTAATTAAGCACTTCTTGCTGAGTTGGCACATAAAGTGAGTTTCACCCAATATAGGCGCGTGAAGACTCCAAAAAAACAGATTTTTTATTTATTTTTTTCTTTTTTATTTCCTTCTTCTTCTCCCTCAAAAACAAAACAGATCTGAGGCAATCCCCATCTCTTCACTGTCGGAATCCGGCGAGGGAAACCGGTGGCCTCATCCTCTAAAAAACCACGATTCCCTCTCTTTTTTATTACTACTATTTCTGTACG
>NW_017670412.1:384234-427591 GCF_001879085.1 Nicotiana attenuata | reverse complement strand
AAAAATAAATAGTACCCAGTATCTAAGGAAAGAAAATACAGTAAATAATAGACATGAGAGAAACAATGAAGTAAAATAACTCAACATGTAAGTCTAAATAACTCTGTAAATCATGAAACACTTATAGTGTCATGCATATGCATATGGATATCATGTCATGTCATGCATAGGTACATGTGTTCATGATGCAACCAAGCCTCTGAGGGCTAAAAACCCTCATATCATCTTGGCCACTGTGGATAAAATCATCAACGTATACCAGCTGATCAGGTGGCGGTACGTATATAACGCCGTAACCTTTTTCCATATCCCATATACATATAATATACATATATATACGTATATAACGCCATCTGATCATGGGTCAATGTACATGTATAAATGAATGCAATGCATGAGAAGTACGTCAATCACACTTTCAGAGGAGAAGCTTTTGGAGGGATTTGAGATTCCCGGGTTCAAGCAAGATATTGTTGAAATCTTGTTGCAGAGAACTGCGACTAAATGGAAGCCACCATTAATGAGGTCTTTAAGCTTGAAGGTTTAAAATGGGTTACTTGATTTGATGAAAGTTTAGGAAATTAATATTGGGGTTGTCTTCGGGTCGTTGTGGGGAATCTTTAGCTGAAGTTATAACAAATTTGGAGAAGCTTCTCTTAAAAATTTTTGGATTAAAATCGTGCTTGGAACAAGATAACACACATGAAAATAGTGAAGAACACACATGAACATATAGTGAAGATGCTGAGTTAAGTAGTGTTTTTAGGTTTTTTCCTTCTTTTTTTACTCAAAATAATATTTGCCCTTTTTTATTCGTCATTCGCCAAGTCAGCAGCGAGTGCATTGCACAAACTTTGTAAGTTTGGCTGATTGTCAAAGAAGTGCTTAATTGGAATAAGTTTCGGATAGTATAAGTGCTCAATAGAAACACCCTTAAGTTTAGGTGTCTAAATAAAAAATCGTGCCAACTTTAAGTGTCTCCGTATGTATTCAGCCAAAGTTTCAATACAGTAATCGTATCAATCATAATAGAATCTGGAGTTCTTTTTGAGCTAGGCTATTAAAGTTCTATACGCCCTAGGATAATAGTCATGACCATAATCAAAGAGAGATATACTATGACTATAATTTTTTGTGACTTGAAAAGGGATTAGCAAAGTCGACGTACAAGCAGAGAAACTAGTAAATCTTTGAATCTAAAGAACGGGATTAAATATCAATATCTGCAACAGGGATTAAATTTACATCATCTACCTAACAAAAATAATTAGTTGGTCACACATACTGTTTCCGTATTACAAATTAAGTTTTTACCCTATGTACGTATATTTTCTTGTTGAGCAACTTTGGTTTGTTAATTTTGAATAAAGAATTGTAACTTTTTTTAAACCTATCTTTAAAAGTCAGGTGAAACCATAAGAAACCTTCACCACTTAATATAATAGCGGAATGTTCGTAGATAAAGTACACTTAGTGTATACTTCGAACTATGAACGTAAAGAAGCTAAGACAAATCACCATAATCTCAATTCTGAAATTTGTTGTGGAGTAGCACTTCACTATGTCAGTATATATAAACTATGATCATAATTAAATTGAATAGAGATAAAAAAAAACCAGGTATTACTAAAATGTACTTGTAGCTTATGACACAATCACTATTTTCCTTTCTTAATTTCATCCAAATGGGGACAAATGCACTGTTGCACTTGCACGTAGTACATACTATAAACAATTTTACTTGATTGGTTTATGAAAAGACCAACAAAAAAAATTATGCCAATATTTTACAATTACTTCACACTACAGGCTTCTCAAAATGTGTTGAAATAATCACTTTTCACCAACAAATCTAAAAACATCTCCCATTCAGTCACAATAAGAACATAGCAAAATAATCCACCAAAAAGAGGAGGAGCTTTAGGAAGTCACTTCAGCAAGGTTCAAACTAGAGTTATTTATAGAATCTATTCATTTACGCCTAAGGGTAAAGACAGTAAAATTAAACTTATATATATATATATATATATATATATATATATATATTGTTTCTGTAAGTATGTTTTTCGATATGGTATGGTGTTCTATATCCGATTACCATACCTAATATCAAATATTTTAGAAACTTAAACTAAGTACGATACGAAATACTAGAAATAGAAATTTCGGTTCGATAATTCAGCATATGTCAATGCACACCCCTACATAGATTATCTTTTAAAATGCTTCTTATTGATCAGAACAGGTATTTGTCTTCCTTTTCACAACCAAGAAAAGGAAAAACGAAAGAAAAAAAAAGAAAAAGAAATTGATAAAGATATGAACATTGGGCCTAACTCAACCCTAAAAGTTATCTCATGAGGAGAGGATTGTCCAAGCCATATAAGGAGGCCAAGTCCCCCATCCCTTAACAATGGACAATATATATAGTATGGAGGCTCAACATCGGTAAAACAAAAAACTGGGATGTGTCCGACATTAATATCAAGATAAAGATATGGACATTGGACCTAACTCGACCACAAAAAAATAGCTCATGGTTAAGGATTGCCCAAGTCATATAACGAGAACAAGTCCCCCATCCCTTAATCTATGCGGGAGACTCAACAGAACGAGGGTATAGGCGTATAGCATATGCCGAAGTCCAAGTTGTAAGCACAGTAATTATACTAAAAATGTTGATATTTTCGTAGAAAATTATGTCTAACTGTCTTTTCATTTTCTTTATGTTTCCGAATCATGAACTAGGGTTTGCATTCTTCAAATTGAATTGTTGATATATAACCATAGATATAATGTGCCCCACATTTCCTTTTGTAGAAAAGGTGGTACTGTTACTTCCTCTTGTCCATGCGACAATGTCCCTTATTTGTGAAGCAAAGCCACGATTCACTATTTGGCACATTTATAGGTCATATCATCTCGTACAATATTCCCATTCATGAACACCTCACTTATACGTCCCTTACATATCAGCTCACACTTATAATTGGCTTTCTTTTCATGTTTTTTCATGAATGCTTCTGCCTACAAATGTATAATATTGGTGTTTACAATTGTTAAAAATTAAATATGTTTGAAATACTGATCTTAGTTTGTGGGTATCTCCCCTTTAAATTAATGGATTTTAGTTCTTGTTTAATCTAGATTGCCTGACTGAGGACAAATGGTACCTTATAAGCCTAGACTAGAATATGTATCCGGATTATAAGAAAACTATTGGTTTAAGAATTTGGCTTTTGGAGGGAGAATTTTCCATTATATATATTATAGTAATTCTCAGATGGGGAATGAGGAGATTGATAATTAGTTCAGGTAATGAATAAGAGTCCTATTAAATTGTGAAAGGAAGGTTCACCAAACACATTAAATCACAAACAATTAGGGAAGGATGACTTAAACTAATCTTGATTAAAGTTTGAAGTGATCTAAGCAGCAAGCAGAAGTTGTTAGGTGCTTGTCCTGATTTTCTTATCAAATTTGATTTTTCTATTTCTTGAAGGAAGGACAACGTATTTACGATAATATTTGGCTAGTCTTTTTTCTCGGAGAAAAATGTTTTGACTTCTATAAATTAAGGACCATACCTTCACACTTAGTAGCATCTACAATGTAGTCATAAAGGGTTTGAGAGTCTTGTTTGGAGGGAGAATTTTCGGGACAAGTGTTAGCTTTCAACTTTTTTTTTTGTCTCTTTGTGAGGTTGTTCTCTCGATATTTTGTACTCTCTTTTATATATTGGATTGCTCATCGCCGCATGTAAACGTAAGTCAATTAACCGAACCACGTTAAATATTTTTGTCTCTTTTGGTATATTTCTCTTTGTTGTCTGATTTATCGTCGTTGAAGGTACGGTTTACTAGCTTCCGCATGAAACCTGATTATTTCGATCCTAACAGAAGTCCATGGCAAAAAGAGATGAAATGATAAGAAAGAACAGCCCGGTGCACAAAGCATTTCGCGTTCACGCAGGATCCGTGAAGTACCCTAATACAAATATCAATGGTTAATTCCATAGCTCGAACCTGTGACCTGTAGGTCAAACAAAAAAAACTTAACCATTGCTCGAAGCTCCCTTGAGAGAGATGAAATGACAGTATTAACAAAAATGGAAAGTTAGGTGGGAGTAAAGTTTTGAGATTCCAGCTTTGGACTCGCTGGCAATAAGAAGCAGACACAGACAGCTTTGCTAACATTGCAACTGTTAATGATGACTCCACGAGCAAGCATCATGCATTGAGTACCCTTTAATCAATCCCCCCCGCCCAGTACTACTGATTATTTTAGACCTATTTAACTGATGTTATGACTTCAAAGGTTATTTCACTTTTCAATACTTACTAGGCCGACTAATTCAGATTTATATCTTGAAGGACCATTGAAGGGAAAACAATTCTTGCCAGGAAATTTTCATTCTTAGGTTCGAAAGGGAAACCTATAATCTAACCACTATAGATACTATTATGTCAACAATAAGGTCGAAACCGGTAATGTTATTAAGAAAGTGTAACTATGAGATGATGAGCTTCCTCAGCTCGTTGGACATTTTTAGCTATCTCAATAGACTCTGGTATTTGTACAGTACGATCTATATTTAATTATGAACCTGTTATTTCGACCATGAATTCATTAGCCCTCCCATTTAATTATTCCTATTTCCAGTAGATCTAACCTAAACTATTTGGAAAGGTTATAGAAGAGGGCTATGATAAAATATACTCTGAATCACATTCAGATGAAGATGACTCATATGAGATAGTAGATGGAAAGCTATTTAGCGAGTAGATTATTTGAGGATCAGGGTAGTCCGGCGCACAACATGTTCACGCAGAGTCCGGGGAAAGTGCCGCATCTAAGGGGTTGTGATGTAGACAACCTAGTCTAATGCAATCATCGATCCGAAGCTAATTCCATAGCTCAAACCTGTAACCTATGGATTACACGAAGACAACTTGACCGTTGCTCCAAGTATCCCTTTCAGGGCATAGAAGTCTAAGCAATGAGGAAAGAAATTGTGCCCCAAGACTTGAACTTAGACTGAACAAGAAAAAGACAAGAAGATATCAACTTATCAAGTTACTACTCTTCGAAGAAAAAGAAATGGAGGAAACTTTACTTGATCCTTAGATATTTAAAGGTTGCTTTGCTGAAATTAATTAGCATGGATCTTGATATGATGTAAAGAGACTTGAGGTATTCTCATTTTTCTCTCAAACTCGTATTCATAGGGTTTTGGTCTAGTCCTGATCCGTATGATTTTGTTTTTGTATTTGTTTTTCTGCTCAATAAATTGATTCTCCTTTAGGTGGGTTTTAAAACGACCAGTACTATGTTAGGGTTTCGAAGTTTTCCCGTAATTGGTAAGGGGAGATGCTAGGTAGCAAAAGATTATTTTCCTTGATCAAAAGTTTTTTTCCTATAATTGTAGACTTTTGAATAATGGTGGTCCCGGAAGAATTGTGTAATAGTTACCACTTCAGGTTAACGAGAAGTTTTCATTTGGTAGAAATTCAATAATTGTGATTAATTAGGCTGATCACTTTTTGGACGGCAAAAGTTAAAGATTATGCGTCATTTCTTAAGATACTGCGTCATTATAATGGAGATGTGATAACATTAGATGCAGCATCTACAAGACTACACAACTTACTACCAGTTACTTCGTCTCTTGATATTGTTTGACGGTGCATGAAGTTTAAAAAGAAATTGAGACTTTTTTCTAAATATTCATAATTTTTATATGGTTAGCATAAGGCTCTTGATACGTGTGGCTATAAGTACTTGCCAATACGGGTAAAATGGAACTTTTACGTATTCCAAATTGGAAATGTTAGACATTTTTAAACAGTCTAGAAAGAAATTTTGTAAACGCGACTAATAGTCTGTTTGGCCAAGCTTCTTTTGAGGCAAAAGCACTTTTTTTTGGTCAAAAGTACTTTTTTTTTAAAATTAAGGTGTTTGGCCAAGCTTTTGAAAAGAAAAAAAAGTGCTTTTGAAGAGAAGCAGAAGCAGTTTTGGAGAAGAAGAAAAAACTAGCTTCTCTCCAAAAGCACTTTTCTGAAAAGCACTTTTGAGAAAAATAAACTTAGAAGCAGTTTTTTAAAGCTTGGCCAAACACTAATTGTTGCTCAGAAGTGCTTTTCAAATTAATTAGTCAAACACAAACTGCTTCTCACCAAAAGTACTTTTGAGAAAAGCACTTTTGAGAAAAAGCACTTCTTAAAATAAGTTGATTTTTGCAGCTTGGCCAAATGGGCTGTAACATTCTAACCGGAGATGATAACGAAACTCGTGCTAACTGCCTGGATTCATATATGTCTGTATGTATGACTTAAAATCACTCTTTTTTCAGCGCATAACTTGCTTAAATGGTCTTTATAGACATTCTTTTTTCGGTTTGTTCTTGATTAGCAGTATATTTATAGTCTACAACCCCTTTTTTTAGGTAATTACTAGCCCATAAAATGACAATTCTTTATAAAGTAAATAAAGAGGTTTATACTCTTTCGTATAAAATTTACAATTTTCCTAACACTTAGAACCGTTGAAAGACAAAAAAGAAATCGTAACTATAAATAGTAATATAAGTAAATTTGTGGGACTTAGCAATATCGATTTATCAGTAAAGTTATCTCCGTATTACCTATAGGTTACGAGTTCGAATCGTGAAAGCAGCCATTAATACTTGCATTAGGGTATGCTGTCTACGTTGAGGTATGGCGACCCTACTTATTAGCAATATCAAATTGGCTGAAAGGGATTCTGTAGGACGAAATTAAATCACGACAAAACAAAGAAAAGTAAGAACGACAAGATATATAGCAGGGTTGTCTCTTCATATCAGTCTTCAAAGAAGAAAAACAATTTAACCATAAAAAAAGTGAGCTGGTTCCATCTGCTAATACGTACGGTTCCATTTTATTTATCTCCATCCATAGTTTTGAAACGTGCCCTACAGACAAGAGTTGCTCCCACTTACTCTGATTCAACTCCCTCTTCATCCGTTTTCTTCCCCTCCTCTAGGCTGTCTTAGTTAACCAGGTAGCTACTTGTTTTTACATAAATACAATAATGTGCAATCATGGGCCCAGATTTATTGAATAGCTCTCTCTTTGTCTCTCTTCGTTTTGATTACTATGTAGGAGTAGTAAGTATAAATTTTCCACTGCAAGTATTCTTCTTGAGGATAATAGATAGACATCATTAGCATTCACACTACTAGATATCCGGTAATTAGCGACCAAAAAAATCGACCAACTTTGGTTGGTTATGGCCAATTACCGATCAAAATGTGACCAAATACGCTTGGACGGTATTTTAGTGGTCGCTTTAGTATACGGAACCGACCAACATTGGTCGGTAAATTAAATTCAAAAAAAAGAAATATTGCAAAAAAAAAAAAAACCGACCAAAGTTGGTCGGTATTTTAATTATGTAATTAAAAGATTCACTGTCTGGAAATCGAACCGGGGTATGTACTGTGGTAGGATACTATTCTACCACTAGACCATTGGTGCATTTTATTTTAAGATTGCCTTTTTTTTTTTTTAATTTATACTCTTTAATTGTATTTTCGTACGAAAATAACCGACCAAAGTTGGTCGGTTTTATTAAAAAACGAAATTACCGATCAAAGTTGGTCGGTTTTTCTAAATGACCGGCCGAAATTACCGACCAAAGTTGGTCGGTTTTTTAATATTAATTTTTATTTATTTTAATTGCAAAAACCGACCAAAGTTGATCTGTTTCTTGAAAAATAAATTTTGCAGGACTCAAAATAGTTTCCCGCATTCTTGCGCCAAAGAAGTTGGTCGCTTTCGTAAAACAAAAAATTAAAAATAAAAATATTTTGAAAAACCGACCAACTTTGGTCGGTTCTTGGCCGGTTTTTTTACCGACCAAAGTTAGTCGGTTTTTGCCGATTTTCTAGTAGTGTCAGTCCAATTTATGTATATAGCTTCATATTATTTTTTTTGGTATAAATAAATATTCGGTATAGGACTCACTGAACCGACTAATCTGGATTGCGCTGCGTAGGACCTATTATTGGGCTAATACGGTACAAAACATGGTGTGATATTGTCCGTTTTGGACCAAGCCCGCACGGTTTGTTGGACATCACAAATTTTGGTCACTCGGACACATATTTTCATTTTAGGCCCCATTGTAAATACGGGTGGCTATCTGAACAATGAGCCCATTTTATTTGTATTTGGTAACACATAAGTTGGGACCCGGCCCAAATTGTATAAAGTGCAGATGTATAGATATTTTAGGAGGGAGTCAAAATTTAACAACACAATAATGAAATAAAAGTTTCTCTCTCTTCGTCTATCTTCTCTCATGGTAGATCAGGGTTTTCTTCATATTTGATCCCTAATTTCTGCTCAATTTTCATCTTAAGATGGTATCGGAATGGTGTAATCGATCCGTCTGGTTTTCCGCTATCGTCCGGTGGCCGGTAACCGTGGTCGGGATTTCTCACGTCATCTGCTCAGTTTTCCATTTTGGTCCGATGAGAAATTGGGCGATTTCTCTTCAAATTTTGGTGAATGAAGGCCCTACTTCTTCATGTCGCGAAGAAGATCGGTACGATTTTTAATCTCAGCATACATAATTATATATTTGGATTTTGTGAACTCGATTTATGCTGTTTTGAAGTGATATTCTGACTGATCTGTCCTTATTTCTCGATATTTGCTACTTTCTCTTGTTGTTATTGAATTTCCATGTAGTCATAGGTAGTACTCTGGAAAATACGGATTTGCATGCGAGTATACCGTCAAATTCTGATGGTTTCCTTGAGTTCACCCTAGATCCATCTCACTTTTTATGCATACATCCTTCTAATAGTCCCAGTATTCAACTGGTTACAGTTCCTTTCATCTGAACTGGTTTTGTTATAAGACATAGTAGCATGTTGACCTCTCTCTCAGGTAAGAACAAACTAGGCCTAATTACTGAAAAAGTAGCTCAACCCTCACCTGATTCTCCTTATTCCCCCTTCTAGGAAAGGTGTAACAGCATGGTAAAGGCTTGGATCATTAATTCTTTAACTAAGGAAATTGTCATAAATGTTATGTGCCTTAGTACTGCTAGGGAGGTATGGCTGGACATAAATGAGAGATTTGGATAGTCTAATGGGTCTAATTATATTCAGCTTCAACGGGAGATCAGTTCTACTTTTCAAGGGTCTTCTGATATAGCCACTTATTTTACTAAGATGAGAAGCCCGTGGGATGAATTGAACTCTTCATATATTGGGACCTCATGTTCATGTGGTGCCCTGTCAAAATTCATTGAAGATCAACATCTTTTTCAATTCCTCAGTAGACTGAATGATTCTTACTCAACAACTAAGAGTAGCATTCTTATGATGTCCCCATACCCCTCAATTAGTAAAGCCTACTCACTTCTTTTACCAGAATCTCTACAATCAAGGGTATGAGTACACGGCAACAAGGGAGCCACGTGAAATCAAAGAAATACAACAACCTTTACAAAATGACAATACATGTAAGGCATGCGATAACTAAGCAAACAATCACAACAATTTGGACATGTAGAAGATACGCACATAGTTATAGAAGAACTCAATAATTAAGAGGTAACAAGACAATAAGGAAGGCAATGACTTCGAGAGGCATATAAGGGCCAAATAACGGGTAAGAGGTAAATAAGTGCTAACAACATCATATAGAGCATATAAGATTAGTCTAACAACGAGATACCACATGTTATGACAATTTAATCAAAAGCATGGAAAGAGACTAAACAATCTAAATCGGTCAATACCACATATTGGTTGTGTACCCACCCGTCACCTTGCGTACACGGCTTTCACAGAACAAGATAACACAATTAACTCAATTCCTAAGGGATGGTTTCCCCCCACATAAAGTTAGACAAGGCACTTACCTCAATTCGGCCAACTCAATAATCAATTTAGCTTTTCCTTTATCAATTCACCATCGCGCGGCCCAATCTAGCCAAAGATGACTTAAATACATCAAACAATGCAAGAGAAAATAATTTCAATTAACAAAGCTATGATCCTTATACAATTTGCAAAAAGTCAACAAAAGTCAACTCCCCGGGCCCGCACCTCGAAACTCGACAAAATTTATAAAATCCGAACACCCATTCAATTACGAATCCAGCCATACTAGTTTCACTCAAATCAGACTTCCAATCGATATTCAAAACTCAAAATTCACTTTATGAAATTTTAGACAAAACCCCCCAGATTTCACTTTGAAATCATCAATCAAATGCCTAAAACGAAGATGGATTTATGAAATATAACCAAAATCGAGTATAGAAACTTACCCCAATCCATATAGTGAAAATCACCTTCAAAAGTTATCTAAATCCAAGCTCCCCAACTCAAAATATGACCAAATGAACAAACTTTCGATGTTAAGTATTTTTGCCCAGTTGTTCTGCCTTGTTTTGCATGCCAAACGATCCCGATACTCGCTTTTGATGCCTCCAGTGGATTCCTTGTAAAATTTCAGTCACGTTAGGCTTTTGAGTCACTCCATTTGACCTTATAACGAAGGAGATATGTTGGTTTCAATATATGGAAATAGTGCAGATTTTTAAATACGAAGTCAGTGGTAATTTCACAATTAATCTGAAAAATCTGGCAGCCCAATTCTTAGTAAATTGACCATAAAATCCTCATACGATATCCAATTTTGACGATTCTTTTTGCTATGGTTCCTTAATTATGAACGGATCTAATGCTTCAATCAAAACAAAAATCGAAGCTCATTTGTTTAATGTGGTACCATTTATGTTTGAAGAAACGACGTCGAAACATAAGAAAAACTATCGCAACACAACCCAAATCTATACGAAACTCACCCGAGCCCCTCGGGACCCCGTACGAACATACCAACAAATCCCATAACAAAACACGTACATAGTCGAGGCCTTAAATCATGCATAACAACATCAAAAGGACGAAACGCACCTTAAATCAAACTTAATGAACTTTCGACTTCCAAAAATTTGCGCCGAAACATATCAAATCAACTCGGAATAAATTTAAATTTTGCACACAAGTCCTAATACATCATAAGGAGCTATTTGTGCCCCCAAACTATCGAGCGAAGTGCAAATTCTCAAAACAACCGATCGGGTCGTTACAACTCTAATTTATGGTCTTTCTCAAAATTTTATCTTATTCGCTTGTCTGCTACTATCTCCCAAAAGCGACTAACAACCATTTTTTTTTACAAATACAAAGAGAACTTTATTCTCCTTCATAGCAGCAAGTTTAAAGTTTAGATTGCAGGTTAGTCATCATTTTTGTTCCTCCAAGTAGAAAATTTTATTCTTTTCAACTCAAGTTACTTGTGCTTGTAAGTAGCATATAATGGATTATTTTGACTAGCTTTTTGTGGGTTGGAGCACATCTATATATATTTTACATATATCTATTGTATCTTCAATTTTAATGCAGTTTTACCTATTTATAAACATTTACTGTAATTATATTGTTTTATGAAATATTAAAAACTAAATACCCATGGGGCTTACGCTCCGTGCCTCGGGGCTTATGCCTCGCTGATGCATATTTAAAACGCCTCGCCATATGCCTGCGCCTTTTAAAATACTGGTACCAAGAAGGATGATCAATTGAACGCCCTTCATCAAAAAAATATACTTTGTATTTAAAAAATAATACTGAATACGCAAAAATTATACCTATTTATAGGTTAAGATTTACGTTTATACATGTATATTAAATCTTGAATATCCTTAGTCAAATTCATGCTTTGCCGCATACGATTTACCAATAACATTGACTTGTGAGATCATTCTACTTCTTTTGTTAAAACCATTTTAACATTAACCTTGTCACGTATAACCAGTCGCGTATTAGCATTATAGCTATGGGCTCAATTAAACCCATAATTTTTTAGGCGCAGCATAAATTTATGTGTAAAAATTATTAAAATAATAAAAAATAATAGTAGATGTGAACCCATAACTTTAAAAATATAATGAGTTCAATACTAAGAACCTTAAATATTGAACTCGTAAAATTTAAATCATGAATTCGCCTTTACGTGTAACAAATAATAAGCAAAATGTCTATATTTAATGGAAAAATTACATTTTAATTTGGATCAACAAAAGACATATTAATAAATATATATATATATATATATATATATATATATATATATATATATATATATATATATATATATATATATATATATATATATATATATATATATCACGACCCAAAAACCACAAGTCGTGATGGCACCTAACTCAACCGCTAGGTAAGCCAACTAACATGAACAACACAATACGACTGAGATAATAAGAAAATAGAGAATAGCTAACTGAACCTTTACAAGTTTACCAAGACCTGGTAGTACGAATCATGAACTTCTAAGATTTGGAATTTCAAAACTGATACAAATAAATACACATTTTGTTTGGAGATTACATAAACAGATTAGCAATAATCTAAACTACCAAGGACAAGTGGCAGCTATATCCAAACACACGAACATCTTTCGAATCAGCACCCGACGTCACCAGTAACTCCGCTCCAAAATCTGCACGGGACGTGCAGAAGTACAGTATCGGCACAATCGACCCCATGTACTAGTAAGTATTTTGTCTAACCTCGTCGAAGTAGTGACGAGGCTTTTAGTTAAAAGATGCTTATTGTTATAACATGTACATTAGACTAGCAGTAAAGCAGTTCAAAGCATAACAGATAAAGGTATCATATACAACTCGGCGAGACAGTCAACAATTACTAAAAGGAACCATAGTAGAAGATTTACGATCTTTCCTAGTATGAGAAATATATCCAAAATATCAATTCACATGGCACGGTACCCTTCGTGCTTTTATCTCATCCTCACCATGTATAAATAAATTTATGTACAATTCAATTAGCACGGCTACACTCTTCGTGCGTTCAACTCATCCTTCCAAATGAACGTACAACAGAACCAACCATATGACAGAAACACAATAATAGGAATTACAAAGTAGGAAATACGCAAGTAACAACAATGGACCAGGATATACATGTGTACAATAGTAAAGGACTAAACGGAAAGCACGTGAGTAATAACAATAATTGGAAAGCAAGGGGGTATCAACGTCAATTAACTAGTATATTGGAGGCCTAAGTACAAATATGACAAATAAGAAGGAAACACATGAGCTTTACAAGTTAACAAGTAAGGGCATGGATGACTGGCATGATGGAATGATTAAACTAGAGTGCAACAGAATAAGTATGACATGAGTATAATTTCAAAGCAGGAAATAGGCATGGCATATGCAAGTTAAGCAAGTAAAAGACATGGACAACAGAACAACAATTGAGATAGAGGTCAAGTACGGGCCAATTACAACATGTCACTCAGAATATTTAATTGCGACAATAACAGCTCAAGGTAAGGGTGGAAGTGCATACACGGTAAACAGATATCACATCATAATGCATGTCCCTCATCCTCACCTGCACGGAAATACCCTTCGTGCCATTTCATATACATTATCATGTGAGGAAGAGTGTAAAGCACGAAGGGTGATGCCGTGCCATTTCATATACATTATCAGGTGAGGAATATATATATATATATATATATATATATATATATATATATATATATATATATATATTCGCGTTCATTACACGTGTCCTTTCCTAGTATAGAAATTCTATAATAGAATGTATATGGAATGGCAAATAGCTACGCCTACACTCCCATTTCCCGTGTTCAAATATCACGCGGATTTGTCTAATCCTAAGTTCTAATCACCGTGTTATCAAAGCTATTATACTTTTTCTCAGGGAAGATGATAAGGGGGTGGGGTCTTCGATTCTCCTTAGTCAATTCTTCAACTATATTTTCTTTTCAACGATAGACTATCATATTTTTGGGAAAACACTCGGATAAATGATGAAAGAATGACAAAAGAAAAAGGCTTAACAGTACATTAAAGGGATTGTTATACAAATAGCCGGCTAGATTCAATATTTATTTTTTTGGCCGAAGTATATAAATTGGACATTGAGTATATATAAAAATCGAATTAGGGTCTGTACTGTGACCAAGGCAGGGTCTATGTACAGGAGAGGGGTGATATACCACCCAGTCTCTTCTTCTGAATTTCAATGATGTACTGGTATTTCACTGATACTTTATCTAAAAAAAAAAACGTATATAAATGAAGAGTGACACCCCAAGTAACAAAATTGTAATAGGTATCATGGTCAAAGTGCCTTCTCTAAGCCCTAGGCCTAGGATTGACTCTCATTTGAGTCATTTCACTCATTTCTTAGCAAAGCCAACTTTACTTTCCTTATTCCCTCTTTCAAGATTTTCTCCTTCTTCTTTTTCTCTTAATTTCTTATGTTCATCTTTGTATTCTCTCGATACAGCTCTATTTTTATTAGTTATTTAGATTATAAAAATATATTTGCTCCTGTTTTCCTTTTCTAGATCTCAAATTTTTAAATTCTATTGTGCTTTAAATTATTTTTCTTTTGATCTAGTTAAAAAAAATTTCCTTGAAAGGACCAATAATTTTTAATTTGGTTGTCACGTGTGAATTTATGCACCAAAAAATCTTGTAAAGAGAACGAAATTAGTTAAAAAATAGATTGAACTGAGCCGAATTAATTCAAAACTGAGCGAACCGGCCAAATATACACCCTAATTCAACCTCCTTCACTAGTGGTAAGTTTACATTAAATACAATGGCACCTGTGACCATCTCTTGGATTCGCCTCTAACTGTGGAAGAATACTATTCTACCACTAGACCATTGGTGCTTTTTGGTTTAAGACTTATTTATTTATACATTAATCACATTTTTAACAAATAAAATTACCAACCGAAATTGGTTGACTTTTTAAAATGACCGACCAAAATAACTGACCAACCAAATCGGTCGGCGTCGATCACTTTTTTAAAAAAAAATTTAATTTTAATTTATTTTAAACAAAAAAACGGTCGAAATTAGTTGGTTTAAAAAAAAACTTCACGAGACATAAAAACAATTTTTTGTATTTTGGTGGTTGTATACAGTGGAAATCGGGCCTACCCGATTTCGTCCTTCGATGGAGAAAAAGATACCACGTCGAAAGGCCAGGACATCGAGTCCGGGATTGAAGTTTCTTTCCAAGATCGAGGTCGACATCACTGATCGAGGTCAGAAGGGGGCATACTTCGATATGATGTCGGTTTAACTCAGTAACGGAAAGGGCGAGATATCCGCAACGGACCGAAGATCGTGGCGTGAATCTCGGAACGGATCGGTCTGCAACGGTTAATTAGATGTTAATATGATTTTCTACTATAATTAGAAGTGTACCTTATTTAGGAGTCCCACATTATATAAAGAGGGACCCCATTCATTTGTAAGGATACATTATTGACTGATAAGAAAACATACGTTCATTACTTTCTTGCTACTTCGCTTACTGTTCATCGGAGTTGCTTTATCATTTGCTATTCCTATTATCACACATCGAGACTACCATAGGCCGAGGTCGAGATTTGGCTTGCATACTGGTTTGATTTATTTTATTCTTTAATTTATCTATTTAATTCCTTGCTTATCAATTGGTATTGGATTGAACCACATATCCTTAAAACCAAAATATAAGTTTAATTGTTACTCAAATTTTAGGGTAAATAATTTGGCGCCCACCGTGGGGCTAAGGATAATAGTGATTGTTCAGTGCTGATTCTTATAACACACATTATTTCACGCTTGTTCTTGTCAAGTATTTTTGCTCTCAGCAGACCCCTATTGCTCAGATGCAAAATTAACATAGGACTCCAAGTGGGGTCGATCCAGAAATCACTCGCCGTATCGAGCCAGTGCCAGAAGGTTGAATGGAAATGAATCGGGGACTGATCCTGCAATAATGAAAATGCTCGAGGAGCTCACCAAAAGAATTGAGTTAGAAGAGAAGAGAATCGAAGATAATGATAAAAAAAATGGAAACATACAACTCCCGAGTTGATCAGATACCGGGGGCACCCCCGATCCTAAAGGGTTTGAATTCGAAAATGTTCGTGGAGAAGCCTTTTCCTCAAAGTGCGGCTCCGAAGCCCATCCCTAAGAAGTTCGGTATGCCAGACGTACATAAGTACAACAGGTCCACCGATCCTAATGAACACATCACTTCGTACACGTGCGGAATAAAGGGAAATGACTTGGAAGATGATGAAATCGAATCAGTACTGTTGAAAAAGTTCGGAGAAACCCTTTCGAAAGGAGCAATGATTTGGTATCACAACTTGCCACCAAATTCCTTCGACTCATTTGTCATGTTAGCAGATTCTTTTATAAAGGCACACATCGGTGCCATAAAGGTCGCAACAAGAAAATTGGATCTTTACAAGATAAGACAAAGGGATAACGAAATGCTGAGGGAGTTCGTCTCCCGATTCCAAATGGAATGCATAGAGTTGCCACCAGTTACAGATGATTGGGTCGCACAAGCTTTCACTCATGGGTTGAACGAACGGAGTTCGATAGCGTCACGTCAGTTGAAACAAAATTTGATCGAGTATCTAGTTGTGACTTGGGCATATGTGCACAATTGATATCAATAGAAGATCAGGGTCGAGGATAACCAATTAGGAGCCCCTTCTGGTTCAGTGCATCCAAACAGGTCGGCAGTTGAAACCCAGAGGGACGTCGATAGGGATCCGAGGTCGAACAGAGAACGATATCAACCATATACTGCAGATCGAAGAACAATGATTCAGGATACAATTCTGCCCGGAATGATCGAAAAAGTGATCGAGGACAAAATTCTCGGGGACTTATGAGCAAAAGTAGTTTTGATAAGCATGCCGATCCCACAGAGGCACCTCGGTTATCGGAATATAACTTTAGCATCGACGCATCGGGCATTGTATCGGCAATCGAAAGAACCAAAGATACTAGGTGGCCTAGACCCATACAGACCGATCCTTCCCAAAGAAACCTAAATTTGATGTGCAAGTATCATGGCACGCATGGTCACAAGACCGAGGTTGCAAGCAATTGAGGGAGGAGGTATCCCGTCTATTCAATGAGGGTCACCTTCAAGAGTTCCTCAGCGAGAGCCAAGAATCATTTAAGAGAAAAGGACACTAACAGGAAAAATGAACAGGAGAAACCCCAGCATGTCATTCATATGATTGTCGGTGGGGTCGACATTCCACAGGGATCCATATTCAAACGCACTAAGGTATCAATCACTAGGGAAAGACGAACCCGAGATTATGTGCCCGAAGGCTCCTTATCATTCAAAGACGAAGAAGCAGAAGGCATTTCTCAGCCACACAACGACGCTCTGGTAATTTCTATCTTATTAAATAAAGTTCAAGTTAAGCGTGTTTTAGTGGATCCAGGTAGCTCGGCGAATATCATCCGATCGAGGCTCGTGGAGCAGCTCGGCTACAAGATCAACTCGTGCCCACAGCTCGGTTCTTAAACGGCTTCAATATGGCCAGTGAAACAACTAAATACCGGTGAACGTGGTTGGAACCATTCAAGATACCAAGTTCCACGTGATCGAGGGCGACATGAGGTACAATGCCCTACTCGGAAGACCACGGATCCACAACATAAGGGCAGTCCCTTCGACTCTCCACCAAATGATGAAATTCATGACACGGACGGTATAAAAATAGTATATGGGGAGCGGCATGCTGCAAAGGAAATATTTGCGGTTGATGAGGTAATGCCGATATCAACGCTATCAACCTCGGAAAGGTCGAGCATCAAAGGTAAACTGGAAGCCAAATAGCAATCACAGCCACCAGTCTCGACCAAATCGGGAAAGCAGGAGACAAAATAAGAAGAGGATTTTCTAACTCCTCCAACTTGTATTGTTCATGCAGATTCAAACGCCATTAAATCAACGGTCGAATAGCTGGAACAGGTTATATTGATCGAGTACCTGCCCGAGCAAAAGGTATACCTAGGAACGGGATTAACCCCCGAACCCAGGAAAAAGCTTATTCAATTTCTTATTGATAACATAGATTGTTTTGGTTGGTCCCATTTAGACATGACAGGGATCCCACCGGAGATAACGATGTATCGACTAAGCCCTGACCCTAGGTTCAAACCGGTGAAACAAAACAGAAGGCACCAGTCCGAGGTAAAGCACGCATTCATAAAGGACGAGGTAACTAAACTTCTGAAAATATGGTCTATTCAGGAGGTGAAGTATCCCGAATGGTTAGCCAATGTAGTTGTAGTCCCTAGAAAAGGAACAAACTTATAATGTGTGTAGATTATAATGATTTAAACAAGGCATGCCCCAGAGATTCTTTTCCACTGCCTAACATTGATCGCATGATCGACGCTACGGTTGGCCACGAGATCCTTACCTTTCTCGATGCCTATTCCGGGTATAACCAAATTCAAATGAACCCGGAAGACCAGGAAAAGACTTTATTTATCACCAAGTATGGAACATATTGTTATAATGTAATGCCCTTCGGGCTAAAAACTGCAGGAGCTACTTACCAACGCCTAGTAAATAAAATGTTCGAAGAACAAATAGGTAAGTCAATTGATGTTTATATCAATGACATGTTAGTTAAGTCCCTGCGCGCAGAGGACCATTTGGCTCATTCGCAGGAAGCGTTCAAGATTTTGAGGAAATATAACATGAAGCTCAACCCCGAGAAATGTGCTTTCGAGGTCGGTTCGGGCAAATTCCTGGGCTTCATGGTGTCGAATCGGGGGATCGAGATCAACCCCGATAAAATCAAGGCCATCGAGGACATCACCATCGTGGATAATGTAAAAGCCGTGCAAAGGCCGACTGGACGGATAGCTGCATTAGGCCAATTCATCTCGAGGTCGTCGGATCGAAGCCACAGATTTTTCTCTCTACTCAAAAAGAAGAACGATTTCACCTGGACCCCGGAATGCCAACATGCATTAGAGGAACTAAAGATATCTATTGAGCCCACCACTACTTCATACTCCAAAGGCAGATGAGAATCTTTACTTATACTTGGTGGTATCGGAAATTGCGGTAAGCGTTGTTCTAGTTCGTGAAGAGCAAGGTACGCAATTTGCCATTTATTATGTAAGTCAAACCTTAGGAAAAGCAGAAACTAGATATCCACACTTAGAGAAATTGGGACTTGCACTGATAAGCGCATCTAGAAAGTTAAAACCATACTTTCAATGTCACCCCATATGCGTGTTAACCACTTACCCACTTCGTAATATTTTGCACAAGCCCGAACTATCGGGACGATTGGCCAAATGGTCCGTCAAACTCAGTGGGTACGATATCAAGTATTAACCTCGAACGACCATTAAGTCTCAAATTTTGGCAGATTTCACGCCAACCCTCGTACCTGAAGTTGAAAAAGAACTTTTGTTAAAATCAGGAACTTCATTGGGGGTATGGACCCTTTTCACAGACGGTGCTTCGAATGTGAAGGGGTCCGATCTAGGCGTCGTTTTGAAGCCACCCACGGGTAGCTCTATTAAGCAATCAATCAAAACTTCTAGGTTGACTAACAATGAGGCCGAGTACAATGCATAATTACAGGTCTCGAGCTAGCTAAAAGCTTGGGAGCAAAAGTCATTGAAGCCAAG
Organism: Nicotiana attenuata; assembly: GCF_001879085.1. Classification (NCBI taxonomy): domain Eukaryota; kingdom Viridiplantae; phylum Streptophyta; class Magnoliopsida; order Solanales; family Solanaceae; genus Nicotiana; species Nicotiana attenuata. The sequence goes on along the minus strand of NW_017670412.1, from coordinate 407,965 downwards.
TGTGACTCTTTACTGGTGGTGAACCAAGTAAACAAAACCTTCTAAGTTCGAGCGGATAGAATGCAAAGGTATTTGGACAAGCTGCAGGCAACTTTGCACCGTTTCAAGGAATGGACATTACAGCATGTACCTCGAGAACAAAATAGTGAGGCCGATGCACTCGCAGATCTGGGATTATCGGTTGAGGAAGATGAGATCAGCTCGGGGACTGTCGTTCAACTCTCGAGATCTGTGATCGAGGAAGGTCACGCCGAGATAAACTCTACAAGCTTAACCTGGGATTGGAGGAATAAATTTATTGAATACTTGAAGAGTGAAAAGCTCCCATCGGACCCTAAAGAGTTGAGGGCCCTACGAACCAAAGCTGCTCGATTCACATTGGATAAAGATGGAACATTATACAGAAGGACATTCGATGGACCATTGGCAGTATGTCTAGGACCAGGAGACACCGATTATGTTTTAGGAGAGGTCCATGAAGGCACTTGTGGGAACCATTCTGGCGCCTAGTCACCGATTCACAAAATCATTAGAGCAGGATAATACTGGGATAGCATGGAAAAAGACACTAAGGAGTTTGTTCGAAAATGTGATAAATGTCTAAGGTTTGCACCGATGATCCATCAGCCGGGAGAACAACTTCATTCAGTCCTGTCCTCGTGGCCATTCATGAAATGGGGGATGGATATCGTCGGCCCTTTGCCAACGGCCCCAGGTAAAGCTAAGTTCATTTTATTTATTTATGACTATTTCTTTAAATGAGTTGAAGCACAAGCATTCGAGAAAGTGAGAGAGAAAGAGGTTATAGACTTCATCTGGGATCACATCGTATGTCGGTTTGGGATACCCGCCGAAATAGTGTGTGACAATGGAAAAAAATTTATCGACAGCAAGGTAACGAAATTCCTCGAGGACCACAAAATAAAAAGGATTTATCAACGACGTATCATCCTAGTGGGAACGGATAGGCCGAATGGACGAACAAGACTATCGTTCAAAACTTAAAGAAAAAGTTGAACGACGCCAAGGGGAAGTGGAGAGAAATTTTACCCGAAGTCCATTGGGCATATCGAACAACATCAAAGTCCAGTGCGGGGGCAACCCCGTTCTCCTTAGTATATGGCTTCGAGGCCTTGATTCTGGTCGAAGTCGGGGAACCTAGTGCCAGATTTTGACATGCAACAGAAGAATCAAGTCACGAGGCTATGAATACTAGCCTCAAACTATTGGATGAAAAATGAGAAGTTGATGGCTGCGCAAAAGCAAAGAATCGAGAGATATTATAATAGAAGAACCAACCTTCGCCACTTTAGAATCGGTGACCTAGTTATGAGAAAAGTCACCCTCAATACTCGAGACCCGAACAAAGGGAAACTGGGCACAATTGGGAAGGACCATATTGGGTCCTCGGTGCAATCGGAAAGGGATCTTACAAACTTGGCACAATGGAGGGAGAACAATTGCCAAACAATTGGAATCTATCACTCCTAAAATGGTATTATTGCTAAGGTATGACTTTCCCCCTTTCCATTTGTATTAGATACTAACTTATTGCAGGTGTTCAATCGAGGACGTCGAGAAAATCTTCAACACGAGGACCTTAGGTTTTAAAGCATGCGTTGCACTCTTTTTCCCTTAGATCGGTTTTTATCCCAAACGGGTTTTTTCCGGCGAGCTTTTTAACGAGGCATCACTTATGTGCTACCTAAGGAAGATTCAACAGTATCCAAGGCTTCTTTATAGTCGACCTCAAATACTGGGGGATCACCCTTGGATGTTATACTTTCGAGGAAAGCACTTCATGTCAAAGGTTCTAGATAGGGAATCTTTGTAATGGGCCAAACGGTCGAATGAACCGTGTCCATATAGGTTAGTCGAGCCCCGATGGCAAAACAAGTACGTACGTATAAATTATTCAAAAAGGCATTCTTTCTATATCAAACATCTTGTGTCCCAAAGAAAATTTTCTACTGTACGAGCTCCATATTTATGATTTTGTGAGAAATGAATCAAGATCCAGGCGCAAATATGCCTCGAGCACTCGGGGATTGCCGCCGACGATCACATATTCGAGTTATTTAAACTCGAATTCATAAGACCTCAAAGAGGCACCCCTCGATCTGTAGGCCAAGGCCATCATTCTCGGGGACTAACACTTCGAAAAAGTTCGAAGTGTTATTGGGAATAACCCCAAGAGACATACCTAAAGGCTACGACCAAATTAAAGCAGCTCGGAGACGTCCGAATCCCTCAATAAAAATAGGACTTCGAATTCTTTAAAAAATCGGTTGAAAAAGGCTACCCTCGGCAAATAATCAAGAGGGTCTCGATAAAATCAGCGCTCGAAAAACCATAAGGGGTATCAAATTATCTTAACACAAACATGTTAAGGCACAAAAAATAGAGGGGTTTCAATAAACATCGAACCCTAAAAAAACCAATGGGTAAAGAATACATGCTAAGGCATAAAGAAAATTTTACTAAGTATTTTAAGCCGAAAGAGGGGAATAATAGCCATCTTTTAGAGGCCATATTGGCCCGATCTAAAGATCCTAAGGGCCAGTACACATAGAGTTCGAGATCTTGTTCTCGCCCCATCTGAACCTACGAGTTCGACTATTCCGAGCCCAAACAAAACTCACTCGACTATGGCTCGGGGACTCATCATTATTCGAAACACTTCAAGTTCGAACCTTATTCGAACTCGACTGTGGTGACTTCGAGGAAGCCACCCACAAAATCTCGAACGCACCATTTAAAGCATAAGATTGTGCTAAAGTTTTGCAAGGCATAAAAATTTTATAGATAAAAATTGAGAAGGCATTCAAAAGGGAAGATTTCTTTATATATATATGCAAAAATATGTACAATGGANACATGTACAAAGGACCGATGGGGGTCTTACAAAAAAAAGAAGGGGGAAAAATAAAATCCTAACTATGCCCGGGGCTGGTTTCTCCCTCAAGGGCAGCTTCTCCTTCGGGCCCCTCGTCATTACCAGACCCGCCTTGGCTGCCTTCATCATCATCGTCATCATCGGAGGAGACGAGCAACCTGGCATCAGCTTCAAGCGCCTTAGCTTGAGCTATCTCTTTGGAGAGGTCGAAACCTCGAGCATGTATTTCCTCGAGGGTCTCCCTCCGAGATTGGCACTTCGCCAAGTCATTGCTCCATCACTCTTGATCAGAAGCCTCCCTTAGCTGCGATTGAGCACCCTCGACATCATCCAGGTACACGGCTATGGACTTGTCAGCTATGATCTCCGTCTTCCCAACCTCTGCCTTTGCCTCAGCAAGCTCGGTTTCGAGCTCCTCGATCCTTTTGGCCTGGGATGAGCTTTTCTCTTTAATTCTCCAAAGCTGGACCTCGATCGATGACAACTTGGACAAAGCAGCCTCTTTCTCCGCAGCAAGGCGGTCCATGTTCTCCTTCCACCGATCACAATCAGCTTTGATTTGATTACTTCCCCTCGGAGCAGCTCAATCCTTTCCAGCTTTTGCTGCAACTGAGATATTGAAGTATTAGCCTCCACAGTTGGGTCGAGACCGTACTCTTTCAAAAGGATATTTACCTGCTCGTCTAGCTCGGCCTCTTCCTTACGAGCCCGGGCCAAGTCTGCTCGGAGGTCCCTGATCTCCTAGTCTTTCTGCATATAGAGGCATTTGAGGGCATCTCTCTCATCAGTAAGCCCCTTGAGATCGGCCTCACACCGGTTCAGCTCGTCTTGGGATTTGGTGAATGCTTCCCGATGGAGCGTCACAGCCTATGGAGAAAGGAAAGAAACCAGAACAGGAGGAAATGAAAGCGAACGTAATAACGGGGGATGAAGTTTACCTGGTTTAGGAGACGATGGGCCTCATAAAAAACGATTGTCGCATCTAGATCGGAAACATCATCGAACCCTGCAAGGCAGCCGCAGAATATGTCTTCCCCATCGTGGGTCGTTCCCACATCGGGAGTCTCAATAGATCGAGCCTCCCGAAATTTCCCTTCAGAAAATTCAGGGCCGAGCGGCAAATCATCAATATTGATTGCCCCAACCAAGTCACTTGGGGCACTCTCTCCCTTCTGAAGAGCCCTAGAACCGGACCCTTCGGGCATACTCGCCGGTTGTTCCCCTCGGCAGGAAATACCTTCGGCCCTTAATGACTCGGGGACTTTTCTCGGAGTACCTTACGAGATCTCCTCGGTCTGAGGGTGAGTCACCTCGACCATCACAGGCCCAGATGTTGTTGAAGCTTCGATGATCCCCCTCTTTCGAGGCACCAACTCACAGCCAGCATCTTCCCCCTCCTCTTCTTCATCTTTTAGCTTTTGGGCTACGTCGGCAGATAGAGCGGACGGAGCGTCCTTCGACTTACGAGCCTTAATCTTCTTGGGCTTCGGGGTATTGGAAGGTGAGGCCTTTCTCCTTTTCTTGTCCTTAGCCGGTTTGGGAGCCACCACTTCCCTCCTTTCAGCAATATCCCCGAGGCCTGCATAAAAAAGAGTCAAGTGTAAGTAAAAAGAAATGTTTTAGAAAACGGCGTCGAAAGCGTACATGATAAGCTTACCGTGATTCTTGGCCTCTCATCTGCCCCTTGCCAAGTCACGCCAGCAGCTTTCGGCGTGGTAGGAAGTCGCAGCCAGCTTCCTAACCTAGTCTTCGAGGTCGGGGACTGTGTGAGGCATCCAGTCAACCACTGCATAATAGATGAAAGTATTACATAAAGCAAAAAATAGAGTACGAAGATTAATGGGGTAATACGTTACTTACGATCGGGGTTCCACTTCTCGGGGAACGACAGTTTCTCCTCTGGGATGAGGTCGCAGGTCCTTACCCTCACGAACAGGCTCATCTAACCCTGGTCCTTATCCTCATCGATATTCGCAAAAAAGGACTTCGTTGATCGGCATTGGAGCTTGATTAATCCTCGAAAAAGTCAAGGTCGATACAACAGTATGAGGTGGCTAAGAGTGAATTCCAACCCCTTGGCCTTGCTAGAGAAGAAGCGGAGCATGATCACTATACACTAGAATGAGGGATGAACATGGCCGAGGGTAACCTGATACGTCTTACAAAAGTCAACAATAACTGGGTCAAGAGGACCCAATGTGAAGGGGTAAGTATAGACACTTAGAAACCCCTCCACATGAGTGGTTATACTCTTTTCGAGAGCGGGGATCTGTACCCCGACCTCGGCCCCCCAGTTACAATTTCTCTTCAAAAATTCGAGATATTTCGCCGTTATCGAGCAGATATATCTCGATACGTGTTCACATTGGCCAGGGACTGACGGAGGGTTCTCGACTTTGAAGTCATTTTTTAAAATACAAGGTCCGGGAACGTACTCGTAAGGAGCGATTCCACTGGCGTTTTGTCACCGGCCGGCCGGGAAAAAGAGGAGGGATCTTTATCCTTTTGTGCAACGATTTTAGAGGTTTTCGCCATTGATCAGGTGGAAGGAACCGGAAAGAGATGAAAATTGGTGTTTTTTTTGGTACTAATTAAGTTGACTCAATGGGTGGTGGAAAAGAAGAGATGGAGAGAGGAAGAGACTTGAAAAACTTGGTGAAGGTGGAAGTAAAGTTTTGATTCACACAAAGAACCTGTATTCATAGATTCACGGCGATGGTTCGGTGGATCTAGTGGTCGACCGCCCACTGACAGACATTAATGATTTGGGGAACTGTACCGACGGGATGTTTCGGTCACCTTGACCGCTTACGTCACGGGGATGACTTCATTATCGGAGTCTCTAGAAAATCGAGGCTCAAATCGTTTCTTATCATTTTACTCTAAGAAAGAGGGGACTATCTGTATACGGCGGAAATCAGGGCTACCCTATATCGTCCTTCGATGGAGAAAAAGATACCATGTCGAAAGGCCAGGACGTCGAGTCCGGGATCGAATTTCTTTCCAAGATCGAGGTCGACATCACTAATCGAGGTCAGAAGGGGGCATACTTCGAAATGATGCCGGTTTAACTCAGTAACCGAAAGGGCGAGATATCCACAACGGACCAAAGATCGTGGCGTGAATCTCGGAACGGATCGGTCTGCAGCGGTTAATTAGATGTTAATATGATTTCCTACTATAAATAGAAGTGTACCTTATTTAGGAGTCTCCTATTATATAAAGAGGGATCCCATTCATTTGTAAGGATACATTATTGACTGATAAGAAAATATACGTTCATTACTTTCTTGCTACTTCGCTTACTGTTCATCAGAGTTGCTTTATCATTTGCTATTCCTATTATCACAACTCGAGACTACCATAGGTCGAGGTCGAGATTTGTCTTGCATACTGGTTTGATTTATTTTATTCTCTAATAATTTATCTATTTAATTCCTTGCTTATTAATTGGTGTTGGATTGAATCACATATCCTTAAAACCACAGTATAAGTTCAATTGTTACTCGAATTTTAGGGTGAATAGTGCCAAAAAAGCTCGAATTCGGTCGGTTTCATTAAAGAGAATTTGAAAAAGAAAATATTTTCAAAAACGACCGACTTTTTGAACGGTCGAGATAAATTTGAAGTCGATTGGTCGGCCGCGGACGATTTTGACAGAATTTCTAGTAGTGATATGAGATAAATAATACTATCAGTATTTTGATATAAAATTTATACTAATATTGCTAATCTTGATAACCAAGCGGGCGTTTCAGAGTTTTTGACCAGATACGACATCATTAAATAGATAAATGCCTTTGTGAAGAACAAACAAAGGTAAATTCAACATCCGTATTTTTCCTGTATGAGTGTGTCGAAACGTGCATTTGGTTCAAAGAATATCGTTAATAGCGATTAAATAGTTCAAATGGAGATCCCGTTAGTAAAGAAGGATTGACTAAAAGGATAAAGAAGAGTGTATTTCACTGTCAACTTCTAACGGGTGATAAAACTAAGGAAAAGTTGATATTTAGAGGCAAAGATGGACCTTTTCCCTCTCAAAAACAACTAATCCTATCAGATACTCATTTCATTAGCAAACCAAACTCAATTACAGAGTGTAATTATGTTTAACCAGAAAATAGGAATTTCGGTCAAAGCTAATATTTCAGAAGAATTCGGGTTACTGATAATCAAATTTGGAACAAATAAGAAGAATTGAAATAAATGATAGCTGAGTAAAAGAAAGCAAAGTAAATCAGTGTATTCCAATAATATTGTGTGTCCTTACAAATATTATATCTCTCCTTTTATAGCTATCTCTAAGTAATATGTTTTCTTTTCTCTCATAATAGAGCCATTATGAGCAATTAATGACATTTAATACAACGTTATAATTGGTAATCGTAACTATTTCGTGAAGATTCTATAACGTTATCCATCATTGATGCTCATTAATTACGGATAATACGTATCTATATTTTTTGCTATCTAGGTTCATTCCTCTGATGCTTCTTCAAATTACCAGGAGATCCGAGTAACCGTTCCTCCCTGTTTTCTTGAATCTCTGCCCATGCCTGTTAAAGCTTATGTCTCTTCAGCTATCCTTTGCCAGCTGTTACTTATTTATTTATCCACATGTCTTGATATACCATCACATAATTAATTCAATATAATAACTTGATTTTTTTCAATACAAATAGTCCCCCCACTTGCCATTTATTTAACAATTGAACATTTGGGAAGTGGATCTCATTAAAGCGGGAATTTTTTTCGCCATTATACCTTCTTCTGAACTGACGCTTTGTATGTCACTTGCATTTAATGCTCGTGACACGTGGCATCCTTTGATTGGGTCTGCAACTCCTCAGCGTCTTTTAGGGATTTTTTGCGGCTGCATCAATCACGAAGTGACAGTTTTCATTGTGACGTTACCATCATTACCTTCTTTGTTTGACGATTGCTTCTGAGTATAAATATAACCTTTGTCTTGTCTTTCCCATAAAAGTTTCCTATCTTTGAATATTCATTCTTGTTTTCTTCCTTGTTCAGCCATGTCTTCTTCAAACCCTGATCCTCGTAAAGTTCTTATTGTGGATGAACTTCCTCTTGCTTCAACTAGGAGTAGGAGAGGAGGTAGGTTACGTAGCTTAGGATCAACGCCCATTCGAGGTTCGCCTTCATCTCTACCTAGTTCCACTCCTCCTTCTTCTTCTAGAACCACGGGCTCTCTTCCACATAGAGCATCTTCTAGAAGCAGAGATTCCAATGAACCAGTTCGTGAACCCTTAGTAGACGAAATTGTCCCCTCTGAACTTTCTTTTTACTCTGATAGGGAATAGATTAGGAATTAGGTTTCCTCTATGTCCTCTCTTGATCGTGCTGATGTCTACCCTTCTCAGATTACCGAAGGTTTAATCTCTGTTGTCCGTACGGATTGCCATTGGAGATTTGACTTCCCCATCATAATTCCTAATGCAAATCAAAGAATTAGATCCTACATGACTGGATTTTCTTTCGTGTATACATATCCTTTTACACTGAATTTTAGACCTCCCATTAATCCTGTTATCATCGAGTTCTGTCATTTTTTTAATGTTTCTCTAGGACAAATTGGCCCCATTGTATGGAGGGTTGTTGCTTGTCTAAGGCACTTAGCTAGCTTGGCTAATTTTCCTTTTACCTTCTTTCATCTGATCCACCTCTACTCCCCTAAGCTGTTCCGACATGGGATCTTTACTTTGGTGGCGAGGAGTAAAAGAGTTTTAGTCAGCCCTGAGGATGACAAGGACCGTGGCTGGTATGCCAAATTTGTTGCTGCTCCTACTGTAGGGTTAGTAGGTGAAGAAAATATACCATTCCCTGAAAAGTGGAATTTTGCACGTAAGTTTACTTTTGCAACTTTCTCTCTTCTTTTTCCCCCTTTTTCGTTTTGAAGGGGCTTGTTTTTCCCGTGGCAGTTTAACTTTCTCTTTTCTCAGCAACCATGGGAACTGTTGACGAGATTCCCAATTTTCGTGGTTGGGTAGAGAAATTCTTGATTGTTGCTCCGATGGAAGGTAGATCTTGGGAAAACCTTTCACACAGGTTTGGTTGGAAGGTTAAAACTCATGGTAAATACTTTACCCTTTTTTTTATTATTATTTTCGTTCACTCTTCCCTTAGAATGTATTTGACCCTTCTTTTTATCAGGGTTTCCTATTCGCGATGTAAGTGTCGATTCAATCACAGCTTCCAGACTTTCTTTGGCAAGAGCTCAAGAGATAATCCTGAGTTCTTAAACGAAAAGGAAAGCTGACAAACCCCAAGATTCTAAAGAGGAAGAGGAATGGGATGAGGGTTCCTTGATTAAAAGTCCCCGAGTTAGAAGGCGCGTTATTTCAGATGATGAAGTTACTCCTCCTTGTTCTGTTCCCATGACCGAGTCTGTTGAAGCCACCTTGGTGAGTTCAAAAGATGATACTCCTATGGCAGCTCGTGGCTATGATGAACAACTTTTTTCTCGTGGGTTTGATAGTGAAGGTTTCGATTTGGTGTCTAATGAAGTACCTCTTGCCTCCTTTCCCGTGTCTGTCCTTATGGAACATTCTTTGCCAGTTTTTACTGCTACTGTTTCTGCTTCGCCTCAAGCTATTGTGACTTCCTCTACAGTCCCCGCTACTAATGTTTCTCGAACCGAAGTTGGTTCTTCAAGTGGAGGTAGAGTGATGAAACAAATTACCATTGAGGTCACTGCCAAAGGTAATCTTCTAAAGAAGTCAGGTCAAGCTGATGTGTGGTTGAAACCCCTGATTGGTCCAGTTGAAAATAGTTCTCAGACTTGGATGAATGATATCGTGCAATCATCGTTGAAGGTATAAAATTTTTTCATATTATATACCATTTTTCTTTTACTAAGATTCTTATGTATTACCTTTTTTTCTTTAGATCAATCTCGTTGGCACGGAGATGATGAAAAGGGTTTCCCAGACGGAACAATTGATGCATGATTACCAGATCGAGGCAGACAACTGGAAAGAGCAGTATGACAGTCTTCAGCTTGAAATGGAAGTTTTAGAAGAAAACAAATGTACCTTAGAGCAGCAGTTGAAGATTGTGACTTCGGAGTTAGCAGTTGAGAAGGCTTCTTCCAATCATGCAGGCAAGGATAAAAATTTCCTCGAGTCATCATTTGCCGAACAACTCTCCAAAGCCTCCGAAGAGATCAGAGGCTTGAAGCCTTGTTGAACGAAAAAGAAGTTTATGCAGGTGAACTTGTTCAAACACTCACTCAGACCCAAGAGGATCTTCGTGTGTCTTCTGATAAGGTCAAATTTTTGGAGAGTTCACTTGCCCCTTTGCAATCTTCTTATGATACTACTTTGGCTGAGAGGGAGGAGTTCAAGAGTGAAATTGATCAATGGGAAAGAGATAATGAGGCTCTTGAGGACAAAGCTGTTATTGAAGTAAGTTGGGCTACTTTAAATACGCGCCTTGATACTCTTGTGGAAGCTAGCCAAGAGGGTTTTAACATAGATGCTGAGTTAGCTAAGATAAAAGAAACCATTGAGAAAACTCAGCAAGGCCAAATTTTTTCTTCTCGCATGGCCGATACTCCTGAGCATGTTGAAGCTGACCCTAGTGCGATGGATGTCCAGCTCCTTCAGACCAAGTCGAGCCTTCTGTTGCTGATGATGCCATTTTGAACCCTTCTCCTGCTCCACAGTGAAAGTTTACTTGTGAAATTTGACTCTTTTTTTTCTTTTTTGGTGGAATATATGGTGGTTTTACCCCTGGTCCCATTTGGGGGTTATGTTTTTTGGTGATGACAAGTCCCCAGGTCTTTTCGGGGCTTTTTGTAAAAAATAAAAATCAGTTTATGACTAAGTTCCTACTTAGTTTAAACTTAATATTATAAATTTTGTATTTCAACTCAATTCTCTCGAGTTTCTGTTTAACTCTTTTTGCCTTATTTTTTATAAGTCCAAGGTCTTCCTTTTTAATTCGTGGGCTTTTGTCTTACCCTTTTGACTTTTTGCATTTTTAGAAATGCTTTATTAACTTCATGGATCTTTGAATCAAACATGTATTTATAAAAGAGGGCCCTTTTATATACGACACTTAATGAAGAAGATGTCTCAACTTCATAATGGTGTAAACATATGAAAAGAGAAATAGGAACACACATGTTTCTTGAAATAACTTTGATAAAGTGTTCATTCGAACTTTGTCAAGTTTAAATAACATCTTACATGTATTTAAATATCTTCTATTACTCTTCCGTAGCTGTATTCTTTACAACAGATTTGCAAAAAAGAAAGAAAATCCAAGGGTTTCTTTATGGCCCATGGCTAAATACTGCCTTTTACCTAAACATCGTAAGATTTTGAAATCTATATCAACGAGTCTATTCTTCATAGGTTTTTTTTATCAGGCTTCTGTAATTGGCTCGTGACTTTGCTCTGAACTTGATATTTGATGAGTAGAATTTTAGGCTTGACTTGCATTTGAATTGTTTTCAGTCTTCTTTGCCTTCCTTATACATATATCATATGTATATTATATAGTCCCCCAAGTGTTTGAGCTTTGAAGTATGAAATATCGAGCACTTGATTATTCCTTCCATGCGGTCCTTTTCCTGAAAAGGAAAAACATACGGGACTCGGAGGTACGATTTTAGATAAAGACTGCTTAACCCGTTTAAATTTCCATCAGAATAGTTGTAACCCTAGACCGGGAATTATGTTCTTTCCGCGTGTCTTTCAGGTCGTAATTCATCATTTAGTGCGGGCTAGCTTTCTGCCTATCATCTAAAATCGTTAGTAAAATTTTTATAATTTGAAAATAAAAATCGTTAGTGAGGATACCTACCCGTTGGTATTTCCTTTCCTTAGAAGTAGTAGCTCTTTAAATGGACAACATTCCAATTTGAAGGTAGAATCTTGCCATCCAACTTGTACAACTTGTTTCTGTGGGGCTGGTCGCGCAATCTCAGGTCCCGATGATACATCTTTTTCCCCATATTTTGTAGTCCTGATGTATGTGGTAGTCATATTGCCTTATTCTTGTATCATTCCCCCTCCCCTAGTGTTCGAATGCGAAAAATGCGAATTTGAACACTAGAAGGTTTGCTCCTTTAAAGATCCTACTAGTGAATGGTTGGATAATCTTTGGTCCGATAGCAAGCTTCATTTCCCATTAGGAACTTTGCTATAGAGCCAAAGATTATCTAACCACCCCCAGTGACTTGCAATCGTAAGCGATCGGGTAACCTTTGACCCTATAGCAAACTTTACTTCCCAGTAGGAACTTTGCTACCGGGCAAAAGATTATTTGATCGTCTCCTAGTGGTTCATTGCTTCCAAGCCTTGTCATTTAAAGGTCTTACTTCTGCTGACAGTGCTTTCTTCGTAGTATGCTTTCCGTTGTTGCCTCATTAAAAACCTTGCCAGAAAAACCTAATTGGGATAAAAATTGGACGAAGGGAAAAAGAATGCAGCACATACTTTCAATATAGGCGGTGCTTCATCAGCAATGGTATCTTTTGAGGTGTGACGTGTTCCAATTGCTCGGCAATTTCACTTCGTCTTGATTTTCCAATTCGTATGATCCTTTCCCGATGACAGTTGAAACTCGGCAGGGGCCTTCCCACATTGTACACGGCTTTCCTACTTTGATCTCTCAGGTATTTTGGAGTCACTTTCCTTAAAACCAAGTCTCCCACTTTGAAAAACGGAGATGGGATCTTCGGTTGTAATATCTTTCCATTAATTGTTTTTGGGCCGCCATCCTTATTTTTGCCAAGTCCCTGCGTTCGTCAATCAGCTCCAATGTGACCATTAATTCTTCGTTGTTTTCTTCTTCGTCCGGTAATGTTTGGCAATGGGAGCGGGTCTTTTGGGAAAGCCTTATTGAGATCCTTATAATCTACATACATGCGAGACTAATTATTCTTGTTCAGAACTACTACTACATTATCTAGCCAGTCAGGGTACTTTACCTCCTGGATTGAACCGATATCAAGCAATAGAGTTACCTCTTCTTTGACAAATTTATTTCTGACCTCGACGACAAGGTGTTTCTTCTACCTTACTGGAGGGATGCTTGGATCTAGGCTTAATTTATGCACGACCACTTCTGGAGGTATACTTGTCGTATCTGCATGCGACAACACAAAATAGTCAACGTTAAACTTAAGAAATTCAATAAATCCTAACCTGAGCTCGGGGTTTAGTCTTTTCCCCAAGTGAAACTTCCTTTCCAAGAATTTCTCAAATAATGCGACTTGCTCAAGTTCTTCTGCTATGGATTTGGCTGCGCCCGTCTCTTCTGGTACCTGAAAATATCTTGGTACCTGATAGTATTTTGACGACTCCTCCCCCCCTGTCGACTTCGTTCGACTCGAGAGCAGGCACTGGCTCTTGTAATTGCTATGCCACATGCGCCTTCCCTTTGCTACTGGAAACTGAGATTGCGTTTATCTCCCTTGCTGGCATTTGGTCTACTCTTATTTGTTTAATTCCCTCCGGAGTTGGAAATTTCAGAAGTTGATGGTAGGTTGACGGCACAGCCTTCATCTCATGTAGCCATGGTCTCCCAAGAATAATATTGTAGCCCTTATCACCGTCTACTACTTTAAAAATGGTCGTCTTCATTACCCCTCGGCATTCGTAGGCAACAAAATCTCCCCTCGGGTTGTTACGCTTGCTAAATTGAACCCGACGAGGATCTTTGTGGCTGAAATGATACTTCTGGTCAGCTTGGCTTGTTCCGTCACTCTCCAATGGATAATATTGGTTGAACTTCCTGGGTTTGCCAAAACACGTTTAATTTTAAATCTAAAACATTAAGAGAGATTACCAAGTCATCATTGTGCGGTAGTAAGAGTTCATCTGCGTCTACCTCCGTAAAGGTGATGTCGTCATCGGAGACTTCCTAGAGTCTCTTGCTATGGTTCACTAATACCTTTGTCTTCTTTTCCACCGAAAAAGTTACACCATTAATCTCGTTTCCTCCGAAAATTATGTTGATTGTTAGGCGCAGGTGATCTTCTCCTTTTTTGAGCGTTCTGCGTTATCCCGATTACGTCCATAGTTATTCTTAGCTCGGTCTCTTAAAAATTCTCTTAGATGGCCATTTTTTTAGCAATGTCGCCACCTCCTGGCACATATGACGGCAGTCCCCTATCCGACGACCATTAGTCCCGTGATACTCGTACCATTGATTGGGATCCCTCTGATTGGGATCGGACCTCATCGACCTTGGGAATCGATCTTCTTTAATGTTTCTCATTGACGAAACATTTCCACTATGCTAAAGTTGAAATTGTATTCGGTCGACCTGGGGTAGGTAGAGTCCTGAGGGCCCAGTACCTCTTTATCTTGCAATGACATGTTATTCCGGCCGCGATCAACTCTTCTGCCGGTAGGGAATTTATTTGCCGATCGGAAACCTCAGGCACATCATTTGGCCCTTTCGTAGGGCAAAACCCGACCTTTGGAAGACAGTCGGTATGCATCGAAATCATCCTTCAACTTTTTCCTTATTCTTCTCTCGGTCCTGACCGTCGGTTGATGCCGGAAAATCGAGCTGGTCATGCTCAATTCTTATCTTTGACTCGTAAAAGTTATGAACATCTGCCCATGTTGTTGCCTAAAACTCGAGCAGACTTTCTTTTAATTTCCAGGAAGCGTCAGAACTCCTATTCAGCCCCTTAGTAAATGCCTCCGCTGCCCATTCGTTGGCATACCTGGCAGCAACATCCTCTCCTTCTGAAGTCTGGTCACGAACTCCTACAGCAATTCGGACTATCCTTGTGCAATTTTGAATATGTCAGCCTTTCGGGCCTGTACCTTCCTAGCCCCGGCATGGGCCTTGATAAAAGAATCCACGAGCATCTCAAAGGAATCTGTTGAATGCTCGGGCAGAAGTGAATACCATGTCAGGACCCCTTTTGTGAGAGTCTCCCAACATTTCTTCAACAAGACAAATTCAATCTCGTGCGGAGCCAAGTCATTTCCTTTAGCCGCCGTTGTATAGGTGGTGATCTGCTCCTGAGAATCCGAAATCCTATCATATTTCGGAATATCTGGCATTTTGAACCGCTTCGGGATCAATTCTAGTGCTGCGCTTGATTTGAACGGCAACTGGGTGTACTTCTTTGAGTTTGGTCCTTTCAACACCGGTGGTGCGCCTAGGATTTGATCCATTCGGGCGTTTATTTCTCTCATAAACAGCATGAGTTCGGTTTTAAAGGGATCATTATCATTATTGTTACCGGGTCCGTTGTTGTTCCCCCGGCCCTGTTGAAGCCGACCTCACCCCTCGAGGTGTTGTTATCAACCCTTTGTGTTGTTTGGTTTGCGGGAGCACTAGGAGTAACCGGACCTCTTCCATTCGCATTGTTGGAAGCTGCCCGATAACGCTTGCTTCAACTCCATCAGACTGGTCTTGCCGCGAGAGATGGCCCATAATAGCCCTTTATTGCTCCCTTAAGATATTCACTGTTTCCACAACGTGCTCATCTTCAGCATCATCAGGAGTTGCCTCTCGAACGTGCTGTGGATACTGTCCGCCATGGACCGACGTAGCTACGCCCTCCTCATTGCAGGTATCGCTTTGAATCTTCATGTTGAGGCTGATTTCCTTGGGCCTCAACATTGTGCGTGTTGTTAACATCGTTATCTGCCATTTTTATGATTTTTCGCTAAGAGAGAAAGAAGTGAAACAGGTTAGTAATAGATGCAAGGATCAATCTAATTACGCAACTGTCTATGCCCCACGGTAGACGCCAAACTATTTATTCATAAAATGGTACAATTGAATTTATACTTGGTTTATAGACAAGCGAATCAATTTGATCCCAAAATAATAAATAAATTAAATAAAATGCAAGACTTTGCGTTGAAATCGAGATGAGATAGCAAATAGCTTGGTTCCGGGAGCTGAGCTTCCGAAGACAATAGTAATAACAATAAACGATAAATGAAATGTTATTGAGCTTAGAATAATGTGTATTGCATACGTTTGTCAGAAAATTCATGTCGCTTCAATGGTTGTTGAAATTCCTATTTATCGTGGCACATAGGGAACAAGGTCCTAGGATCAAGCCCCTCTTAAATAACAATTATGGGGGCCATTAGAATATGTAACGGTAGGCTATGAATGTCATATTTTCTATAACGGACTATGTATTTAATACTACAGAATATTCTTCATTGAATGCTATCGGGTGACAGACATTCATTTGTCTGCATGAGCAACATTCTCTTCGAGGGCTTCCTGATGCCAACCAAGATTGCTGCCTCCCGTCTTGACTTCCACCTATCTCGCATTTCATCTGTCTCTAATTTCACGTATCGCTTTATGATGTTCTACACGTCAATACCACACAAGAGGGGGGTGATTTGTGTGGTACCTAATTTTCGCACTAGAAGAACCTGGTTCTTCTAGATGTACTTACTATGACTGTTTGCGGAATTAAGAGTGCATAAAATAAAGAACACAGAGATTTTTACGTGGAAAACACCTGGCTCAAAAGGTGAAAAAAACCACGACCACTACTCAGTAGGATTTTCCCAAACTTCCACTAAACTCACTGAGCCAAAAACAGCATTTACAAAACTCTTTGTAAACCTAAGGATTAACTCTAATCCCAGTGTGGCACACAGCCTCAACTGGTGCGACACTTTCAATTAACTCTAACTTGAATACTCAAAGTACCTAATACAATTGCTTCTATGAAAGCTGAAAGGTACAACTTTAAAACACCTACTACAATTGAACTAAAATAAAAGAAAGACACAATGGAATTGGTTCTTCTATCTTGTCCAAGTAGCTTCAGGAATGCACACTTGAATCTCACGTAAATTGCTTGTAAAAAGCCTTGCTATTTTGCTCTTCAATTTAGTCTCACTTCTGCGTTTGTGCAATCCCTGTAAAAGAGAACAATCATTATTATTTATAGAGTTAGTAATCAGAGTTTGATTAAAACTAGAATTGCTGATCCTTCATCAAATTCGAGTCCTAGAACAATTCAAACTCCAATCCTTATTCTTGATCCGGATGTAGTTCTCTTCACATATGGAGACTTCAACTCCTTATCCTTTGCAACCTTTTCGATCAACTCAGAAGATATTGTTGCTGACCCTTGAGACTTATCTTCACACGTATGTCACATGTATAATTATATCAACACAGTGTCTGTCTTACATGATGGACCTGGTTCATGACTGAGTTCATTTTGTCAATCTTAAAAACTTCATCTGAACTTGGGCCAACAAATTCCCCCTTTTTGATGATGACAAACTCTGTGCTTTTATTGATCAGAGACCCTGTGGAACTCAGCTTAATTATCACACTTTAATTTGACTTATCATTAAGGACCAGGTTTAATCAGGTTATAAATATCACTTTATTATCAAAATACAAAGTAAAGCACAATATCTCTTCCCCTTTTTGGCATCATCGAAAAGTTGCATATTATATGAATCCCATATGTTAATTATTACTCATGGCCACTGGGGCAACTACAAGTGAAAATATGATTCAGTTAATCAATAATCAACTTCACAAGAAATTTAGCTATTAAGATCAGAAGTTTCATAGAACAAGAGAAAACAAAGCACATTGTCATTGATTAGGAGGTGTTTCTACAAAACAGACCACAAAAAGAAAAACAAACATCCAACCATGAGCAAAAAAAACAGAGAAAAGTCCTGCATCTGGGTCACTGAGGGGTTTTCTAAACTGGTTCTAGGGCTTGGAGGAACTAGAGGGTTGGGATTGAAGAAGATTAAGCATTTTTTGGAGCATCCCTTCACTCTTTTCCTTTTCCTTTGCTAGCTCAGCTTTGAGGCCATTTCTTTCACTTTCTAGTTCAGCAATGCGAGCCTAGAGCCTAGAAATTTCTGCATCTTTTGTTTCACACTCTAGAACCAATGCCCTAACTTTGCTGTTCACAGGAGTCTTTAAGGATAAATCAGGTTCAACTGGGGTTACACTTAGCAGATAGTCACAAGCCTGCAGAGTTTTGATTCCAAAGTGCTCTTTGCTGGAGGCCATCTCCCACTTTTTCAATGGCACATCTAACTTGGCCAAGACAGTTGTCAGTATAAACCCATAAGGTGTGGCATGGGCCTTGGAGCCATTGATGACTCTATCCAGCAGCTTGACAATTAAAGCAGGCCAGCTAATCTGCTTTCCTCTCACAAGACACTCCAGAAGGACCAGGTCCATATAATTTGCAGTGTGCCTTCTCTCCTGTCTGGGCAGCAAACACTTATTCGCAAACTCAAAAAGCACCTTGTGCTCAGGCTTCATCTCACTCTTTTGGACAAACCTAGCCTCAGGCACTTCTTCAGCAGACTTGGTATCACAAAAATTTCTGGTGATTTGGAGAGCAGAAGGGAGAGAATCTAGACAAGGCCACCTTTGCCTAGTATAGTCATCATAGCCCTTACAGGGTATGTCTAGAATTCTGCCCAATTTAGGTGCATCAAACTGCACCTCTACTCCCCTCACCAAGCTTGTAACAACCCCATTCACCACCGTGGCATTTGCCATAAACTCGATCAGCTCTTTCCTTGCCAGCCTGCCATCCAGTTGAAGAACCATGTCCTTCCACCCATGTGCATTCAGGGCATCAACCAATCTTTTCATGCCTGGCTCCTCCAGGTCTTTCAGAATTCTTCCTTTCAATATCTTTCTCCTGCCAAAAAGGACAAATCTGTCCTGTTCTTTTTCAGATTCCTCTTCTTCTTCCTCTCCACTCCATGCTTCTTCTTCTTCTTCAGGAACTTTCACTTGTTTTCCTTTGACTACAGACCTGGTTCTTTTTGCCAGGGAGGGCTCAGCAGATACAGATTCTGAAGACTTCTTGGTAGAAGTCTTGGATCTCTTTGGTGTAGGAGTGGGAACCTCCTCAGTTGTACCTCTTTCCTGATGGACCAATTCCATCTCCTCCTCCTCTTCTTCTGCAGCCATAGAACTTTCCACAACTTTAGCTTTTCGCTTTTCCTTCTTCTTTTTCTTGCTTGCCTCTAAGGCTTTCTACAACTCAGCCTCACTTTGCTTTACCTTGCTTCTAGTAGCTTTCACCTTTGGTACTGAAGGGACAGTAGACTTAGGAGATGACACCTTGCTCTTCTTTGTTGGCTTAGAGGCAGTTGGAGCCTTTTGAGAAGAAGCTTTGCGCTTCTTGGGATCATAGCTTGCCCCAACCTTCTTCAGAATGTCAGCCAAGGTTTCTTCCACAGATGAACCAGGTTCATCTTGTTGTTCACACAGGTGTATAAGGCCTTCAGCAACCTCCCCAGTTTCACTTCCCCCTGGCTTGTTGCCACTCTCCTCTATTCCTCCACAAATAGCAAGAATGTTATATTCTTTTTCTTTCCCTTTCTACTCGACTCTCCCTCCTTTACATCTCTCACAGAACCCACCAACACAAACCTGTTGTCCACCTTCTCAACTACATCAGAAAAAACATAGCATGTATTTACCTCCCTAGGGTTTTCTTGATTCTTGTCTGAGTCAGAAGACCCACGTTCTTCTCCATCGCTTGCAGAAACAAACGCTTTAGACTCAGAGCTCGAGTCAGATGATTCCTTTTCAAAGCTCTCCTTTTTCTGGCTGGCTCTTAATTTTTCGTTTAGAGCCGTTCTCAGAGCACCAGTAGCCACAGTCTTTCTTGCCAACATTTTCTGCCGGCGAAATCTTGGTTTAGGATCGTTGCTAGGAGGTGCAGATGAGGGTGTGTTAGGAGATACTGGTGGGGGAGTTCCTGGATTTTCTTGAGGAGTAGTCATGGTAAAGAATTTCTGGAGAATTTTGGGGATTTTGGAGATTTTTAGAGAGAAGGATGATGATTTGAGGTTTAAGGCTTAATGACGGTTATGGACTAGAATGGGAGTATGTGGAGTGTATTCAAAGTGGAGTATGATTAGGTGCAGTAACAACAGCCTTTTTGCAGTGGTCAATCAAGAGTCTAATCCCTTTAAGACTCCGGTCTTTTAGTGATAAATAGGTGACGCTTGGTTTTAGAAAATAGTCCCGTTTTCTTTAGAATTCTAGGAGAATGAAACTGGTTCAATGCTCAACGGTTATGTCTTTAGGAGTTTGGTTAGAATAGGACTTCTGCTCATAATTGGAATATTTATTTTTCTAATTGTGCAAAGTATAGAAACATACCTGACCTTTTCTCATGAGCATATACTGATGAATCAGGTTCTTCAAGTAGAACTTCACTTGATTATGCCTCATATATCAGAATAGAAAAAAAACTTTGTAAGAGATCAATGAATTAATATAAACACACGTCACAGGAGTATACTGATTAGAGTATGAGACTGAGTAAGAATTAGTCTAGATATTTACATAAAGTCAGAACTTCTAACCAAAAATGTGATTTTTTTTCATTTTTTTTCATTGTATTCTGAACTGGTTCCTTTTTAGGTGATCTTAATCATCCCTAATTCCAACCTGTTCCTTTCAAAGTTTTCCCTATCAGTCCTTTGGTGAAGATGTCAGCTATTTGTTTATCAGTAGCATAGAATTCTATTGAGATTAATCCTTTCTCATAATTATCTCTCAAGAAGTGGTGTCTAACATCTATGTGCTTGGTCCTTTTATGATGAACAGGGTTCTTTGTCATACTTATAGCACTAGTGTTATCACAAAATATTGGTATGCATCCAACTTCAACTCCAAAATCTACCAATTATTGTTTAATCCATAGTAATTGAGCACAACAAGAAGCTGCAGCTACATACTCAGCTTCAGCAGTAGATAGGGCTACTGAATTTTGCTTCTTGGTAGCCCATGATACAAGACATGAACCAAGGAAGTGTGCCATACCTGAGGTGCTTTTTCTATCCACTAGGAAACCTGCATAGTCAGCATCAGCATATCCTACTAGATTGAAATTACTACCTTTAGGGTACCAAAGACACAAACAATGTCAGGTCTACTAGCAGTAAGATTCAAGAGTGAACCAATCATACCCCTATACAACTTCTGATCAACTGATGAACCAGGTTTATCAATATCTAATTTAGTGGCAGTTGCAATAGGTGTATCTATTTCTTTAGAATCCTCCATTTTAAACTTCTTGATTAGTTCTTTTGTATACTTCTGCTGATGAATCATGGTTCCATTTTGGCTTTGTTTGATCTGCAACCCTAAGAAGAAGTTAAGCTCACCCATCATGCTCATTTCAAATTCACTTCCCATTAGTTTTGCAAAATCTTTGCTTAGCTTGTCAGTGGTGGCCCCAAAGATTAAAGTCATCAACATAAATTTGTACAACAAGAAGGTCCTTACCTTTTTCCCTTAATAATAAGGTACTATCTATTTTACCTCTCTTGTACCCATGCTCCAGTAGGAACTTTGACGGTCTTTCATACTATGCTCTTGGTGCCTGTTTGAGTCCATAGAGAGCCTTGTCCAGCTTGTACACATGTTCAGGACATTCTTTGCTTTCAAACCCTGGGGGTTGTTTCACAAACACTTCTTCCTTTAAGATGCCATTCAGGAAGGCACTTTTGACATCCATTTGATGAAGAGTGAATTCCATATGTGCTACAAAGGCTATGAGAAGTCTGATTGCCTCTAATCTTGCAACTGGAGCAAATGTCTCATCATATTCTATTCCTTCCGCTTGGCTGTAACCTTGGACCACCAACCTTGCCTTGTTCCTTGTGACAGTTCCATCTTCATCCATTTTGTTCCTAAAGACCCATTTAGTACCAATGACTGATCTGCCCTTGGGTCTTGGAACTAGGTGCCAAACTTGACTTCTTTCAAACTGGTTTAGTTCATCCTGCATTGCATTCACCCAATCTGCATCCTGCAAAGCCTCAACAATATTTTTAGGTTCAATGATAGATAAGAAAGCATCAAAAGCACACAGATTCTTTAATTGTGATCTGGTTTTGACTCCAGATGTTGGATCAGTGAGAATGTTCTCAATGGGATGAGAACTTTGATACTTGTGAGGTTTTACAACCAACTGGCTTCTGCTGGATGTTTCAGCCATTTGATGAGGAACAGGTTCATGAACAGGTTCCTTCAAGGAGTTTATTTCAATTCCTCTTTGACTTCTTCCCCCTGTCAGGTTGCCCTGTAAGGAAGAACCTGGTCCATCACCTGTTCCTTCTGTAGGTGTCACTTTGACTTGAGCTGATGCTTCAGCCAAGTCTTTGACCAGTCCAATGGCTTCATCTTCATGTTCCTGTCTCTCAGAAAGAATGTTAGTTTCATCAAATACTACATGCACACTTTCTTCTACACATAGAGTTCTTTTATTAAATACTTTATAAGCTTTACTATGTGAAGAATATCCCAAGAATACTCCCTCATCACTTCTGGGATCAAACTTTCCTAGGGAGTCTTTTCCATTATTGTGCACATAGCACTTGCAACCAAATGCCCTAAGATGGGATATATTTGGTTTTCTCCCTTTAAGTAACTCATAGGGAGTCTTCTCTACTAGAGGTCTGGTCATGCATCTATTTATGATGTAACATGCAGTGTTTACAGCCTTTGCCCAGAAGTTGTGAGGCAATTTGCTAGATAGTAACATTGTTCTAGCCATATCCTCAAGAGTTCTATTTTTCCTTTCAACTACTCCATTTTGTTGTGGAGTCCTAGATGCAGAGAAGTTGTGATCTATGCCATTTTCATCACAGAACTCAACAAACTTAATATTTTCAAACTCAGTTCCATGATCAGACCTAATGGATGCAAGTTGACTTCCTAATTGTTTCTGAGTTTTCCTAACAAATGCAGAAAACATGTCAAGTGCTTCAACTAGCACCATTACATACTTCTTTCCACCTCTGCTCATGGTTCTCATTGGACCACATAGATCCATATAAACCAGTTCCAACGTCTTGGACGAACTTACCATTTTCTTGGATTTGAAGGATTACCTTACCTGCTTCCCCCTTGCACATGCCTCACAAACTTTGTCTTCCTTGAACTTGATATTAGGTAACCCTATAACCAAGTCCTTGGAGACTAATTTGTTTAGCTGATTTAGACTGGCATGACCAAGTCTTTTGTGCCACAGGAGGGGATTATTAACCAACACACTTAAACAAGTGAGTTCATTTTCTGAAAGAGTGGACAAATCTACAATGTAAATATTGTTAACTCTTTTTCCCTGCAAAACAATCTTGTCAGTGGTAAGGTTAATCACAAAGCATTTGGTGGAGGTAAAATCCACAAGGTTACCTCTGTCACATAGTTGTGACACACTTATTATGCTATATTTCAAGCCATCTATCATGTAGACATTCTCTATGGAATGAGAATCTGTTTTGCCTACCTTTCCAACCCCAATGATCTCTCCTTTCTTTCCATTACCAAAGGAGACATTACCTCCCTTTAGGTCCTCATGTGAAAGGAACTGGTCCTTGTCCCCAGTCATATGTTTTGAGCAGCCACTATCCATATACCATATTTGGCTCCTCCTTTTCACTTGGACCTGCAAAAGGAAATCAGGGTTAGTCTTAGGAACCCAAACTAGTTTGGGTCCCTTTCTATGGGCAAAAGGATGAATCAGATTCTTTCTTGCCCAACTAGGCAGCTTGTGCTTTTCTTGAACAAAAGCTTTGTTTCTTTGACTGGCCTTTTCTTTTGCATTACATTCATATTTGTAATGGCCAGTCTTACTACAGTGTGTGCAGATTTTATTTTCAGGAAGAGTGAGGTACTTTCTTTTTGGATCCCATTTAGGAGCTTGAGTCCCATAGCCAAGTCCTCTTTTGTTACTGCTATGATGCTCTTGCAGCCAGGAGAGAGCATCAGAAGCCTTGTTCCACTTGCAAGTTCTGTCTAGTTCATGTTTTACCTTTCCTAGATCTTCTTTCAAGA
>NW_017670412.1:362758-381570 GCF_001879085.1 Nicotiana attenuata | reverse complement strand
ACTCCCGTCTTGGAGAACGGTAGCACGTGATTCTCAGTTGGAGGCAAACAATTGGAAGGAACAGTTTGACAGCGCTCAAATCGACATGGAGGATTTACAAGAGAGAAGAAGTACCTTAGAACAGCAAGTACGAGTATTAACTTCGGAGCTGGCGGTTATCAAGGCTTCCTCGAGCCAAGTTGAGAATGAAAAAGAACGCCTTGAATCCTCCTTTTCAGAACAGCTATCCAAGGCTAGCGAGGAGAATAGGACATTAAAGGCTTTGTTGGTTCAAAAAGAGGTTTATGCTGGGGAACTTGTGCAAAATCTCACCCAGGCACAAGAGGAACTTCGAGTTTCTGTTGATAAGGTACGTGCTTTAGAGAGCTCACATGCTTCCCTTCAAACTTCTTGTAATTCTGCCTTGGCTGAGAATGAAGAGCTCAAAAGTGAGGTCGCTGCTTGGGAAAAGGATTATGAGATCCTTGAAGAAAAATTTGACGTTGAGGTGAGTTGGGCTTTTCTGAATTCCCGTCGTGATACCTTACTTGAAGTTTGGCAAGAAAGTTTTGACCTGGAGGCTGAATTAGCTAAGGTCAATAAAACCATAGAACAAGCTCAGCAACCGCAGGACTTCCCTTCACCTGTGATTGAAGCTCCCGTGGTTGAGGTTCATGCGGGTATCGCATCTTCTTCAAGCCCAATCGAGCCCACTGCTAAAAGCCAAGTTGAAACTACCTCTGCTAAAGCCCTTACTCAAGTCGAGCCTGTTGTCGCCGTTGAAGCTCCTGCCCAAGTTGAGCCCGTTGTTGTTGATGCTTCTTCTTCAGTTCCCACATCTTCTTAGAAAATTTATTTTGAATTCCTTGTTTTTGCTGCAGGTACCTCTTTGGAAAATCGTTTTAAAAACCCTTGGCTTCATTTAAGGGTTTATTTTTAGAACGCAAGTCCCCAAGTCTTTTGTGGGGCAATTCTGTATAAACAATTTCATAGTTTTTTGATTAAGTTCGCACTTAATCTTAAGTATTTAAGAAGCTTTTGATGTTATTATCTTAGACTTCTATTTATTCTATTCTTGCCTTTATTTTTTAAGGACTTATAAAATAGCTTGTATTTTTGCTCTTAAAAAATGCTTCTGTTAATCTCATGACTAAATAGTTTTAAACATGAGTTTTATAAAAGAGGGCCCTTTTATATTTCGACACTTAATGAAGAAGACGTCTCAACTTCATAATGGTGTTAACATACGATAAAAGAAATAGGAACACACATGTTTCTTTGGAATAACATTGACAAGCTTTTATTTTGAGCCTTGACAAGTTTTGAATAACATCTTGCATGTATTTGAATTACATCTATAACCTTCTTGTAACTGTTTTTCCTTGTAATAGATTTTTAAGAAAAAATAATAAACATGAGGTTTTACTTTATAACCCGTTTTAGAACAATAAATGCAAGGTTTTTCTTTACAACCTGCTTTCGTACATAGCTTTTACCCTAACTACAGTAAGATTTTCTTTAGCCTTGGCTCATGACTTCATGTGACTTTTATTACTCTGCACTTGACTTTTTCAGGCTTGATTTTTCTTCAATCTTCTCTGCCTTCTTTATATATACTTGTGTATATTATGTAGTCCCCCAAGTGTTTGGGTGTTGAAGTATGAAGCCTCGAGCACTTGATAGTTTCTCTCTTTTGGTCCTTTTCCTGAAAAGGAAATACATACGGGACTCGGAGGTACGATTATAGATGAAGACTGCTTAACCCATTTAAATTTCTATCAGAATAATTGTAACCCTAGACCAGGAATTTTAGGTTATTCCGTGTGCCTTACAGGCCGTGACTCATCATTTAGTACGGGCTAGCTTTTTGCCTATCATCTAAAATCGTTAGTAAAGTTTTAACAATTCAAAAAATTAAACGCAAAATGGTGATACCTGACCGTGGGTATTCCTTAGAAGTAATATCTCTTCAAATGAACAGCATTCCAATGTGAAGGCAATACTTTGCCATCCATTGTCTCCAATTTATATGCTCCCTTGCCTGCAATATCACGAACTCTATAGGGTCCTTTCCAAGTTGGACTCAATTTACCCTTGTTGGATGCCTTTGTGGATTGAAAAACCTTTTTAAGCACGAAGTCCCCAATTTTGAAGAATCTGAGGCGTGCTTTCCTGTTGTAATATCGTTCTATTACTTGTTTTTGTGCTGCCATTCTTATTAATGCAGCTTCTCTCCTGCCTTCCAGTAGATCCAAATTGACCTGCATCTCTTCGTCATTAGATTCTTGTGTCGCTTGCATGAATCGTGTGCTTGGTTCTCCTATCTCAACTGGAATCAAAGCCTCAGCTCTGTAAACCAATGAAAATGGTGTTTCTCCTGTACTTATTTTTGTTGTGGTACGATATGCCCATAAAACACCAGGTAGCACCTCTGGCCAATTTCCTTTTGATTCTTCCAAACGTTTCTTTAAATTATTGATAATAACCTTGTTTGTTGATTCTGCTTGCCCATTACCTACCAGATGATAAGGTGTGGACGTAATCCTTTTAATTTGCCAACTTTGAAAAAATTCAATGATTTGAGCTCCTATAAACTGAGGACCATTATCACATACAATCTCCTTTGGTACGCCAAATCGGCATATAATGTTTCGCCAAATGAAATCTTTGACTTCCTTTTCTCGTACCTGTTTGAAGGCTCCTGCCTCTACCCATTTAGTAAAATAATCAGTAAGTACGAGCAGAAATTTTACCTGTCCTTTTGCTTGTGGTAATGGACCCACGATGTCCATTCCCTATTTCATGAATGGCCATGGTGCGATGACCGGATGTAATAATTCTGTGGGTCTATGCATGTTGTTACCGTACCTCTGACATTTATCATATTTGGCCACAAAACTTTTCGCTTCTTCTTCCATTTTTGGCCAATAGTAACTTGCCCTGATTAAGGTTCTTACCAATGATCTTCCTCCGGCGTGATTTCCACAGTGTCCCTCGTGTATTTCCTTCATCACGTACTCTGTTTGAGAAGGACCGAGGCATCTAGCTAAGGGGCCACCGAACATTNCAAAGCTTGAGAGCCATAGCAACCTGACTCTCATGAATGACATAGTGCATGCCACTTTAAAGGTATTTTTCTTTCCTACTTCTCTTCATTCTGTAAAAAATTTCGACTTTGGGATTCTTACTTCTCTTTTTTTACGTAGGCCAATCTTATTGACACTGAGCTGATGAGCAGAATCTCCCTCTTGGAGAAGGTAGCACGTGATTCCCAGTTGGAAGCAAACAACTGGAAGGAATAGTTTGACAGCGCTCAAATCGACATGGAGGATTTACAAGAGAGAAGAAGTACCTTAGAACAGCAAGTACGAGCATTAACTTCGGAGTTGGCGGTCATCAAGGCTTCATCGAGTCAGGCATAGAAGGAAAGGGAGCGCCTTGAGTCTTCATTTTCTGAACAGTTATCCATGTCCAGTGAAGAGATCAAGGCGTTGAAGGATCTTTTGAATCAAAAAGAAATTTATGCCGGGGAGCTGGTTCAGAATTTAACAAAGGCACAGGAGGATCTTCGAGCCTCTGTTGATAAGGTGCATGCTTTGGAGAGTTCTCATACCACCCTTCAATCTTCTTATAGTTCTGTCTTGGCTGAGAATGAAGAGCTCAAGAATGAGGTCGCTGCGTGGGAGAGGGATTATGAAATCCTTGAAGAGAAAACTGATGTTGAGGTAAGTTGGGCATTCTTAAATTCACGTCGTGACACCTTACTGGAAATGGGCCAAGAAAGCTTCAACCTGGAATCAAAATTAGCCAAGGTGAATGAAACTATTGAACGAGCTCAACAAACACAAGATTTTTCATCTCCCGAGGTTGAAGCTCCCGTGATTCAAACTTCCGTGGCTGAAACTCCCGTTGTTGAAGTTCCTATAAACGCTGAAATTGCCACGGGTGTCTCACCTTCTTTAAGCCCAATTGTGCCTCTTGTTGCAAGCCAAGCTGAGACCTCGTCTGTTGGTGCTCCTGTTGCTGTGAATGAAGATCAACCCGCAACCGTTGATGATCCTGCCCAAGTTGAGCCCGTTGATGATCCTTCTTCAGTTCTCTCTTCTTAGTGAAAAAGTTTACATTGCTTTAAATTTCCTTTTTGCAGGTACCTTTTTGGAAAACTATGTTTAAGGCTCTTGGATTCTTTTGAAAGTTTATTTTAGACATTTGTAACAAACCCTTGTTTATCATTTGAGGGTTGATTTTGGAACGAAAGTCCGCAAGTCTTTCATGGGGCAATTTGTATAAACAATTTCATAGTTTTGTGACTAAGTCCTTACTTAGTCTTAAGTACTCAAGAAGTTTTTTATGTTATTGTTTTAACTTCTGTTTGCTTTTATTCTTGCCTTTATTCTTAAGGACTTATAGAATAATTTTGCATTTTTATTATTTGAAAATGCTTCTGTTAATCTCATGATTTAAACATGAGTTTTATAAAAGAGGGCCCTTTTATATTTCGACACTTAATGAAGAAGACGTCTCAACTTCATAATGGTGTTAGCATACGATAAAAGAAATAGGAACACACATGTTTCTTTGGAATAACATTGACAAGTGTTTATTTTGAGCCTTGACAAGTTTTGAATAACATCTTACGTGTATTTGAATTACATCTATAACTTTCTTGTAACTGTTTTTCCTTGTAACAGATTTTTAAGAAAAAATAATAAACACGAGGTTTTTCTTTATAACCCGTTTTAGAACAATAAATGCAAGGTTTTTCTTTACAACCTGCTTCAGTACATAGCTTTTACCCTAACTACAGTAAGGTTTTCTTTAGCCTTGGCTCATGACTTCATGTGACTTTTATTACTCTGCACTTGACTTTTTCAGGCTTGATTTTTCTTCAATCTTCTCTGCCTTCTTTATATATACTTGTGTATATTATGTAGTCCCCCAAGTGTTTGAGTATTGAAGTATGAAGCCTCGAGCACTTGATAGTTTCTCTCATTTGGTCCTTTTCCTGAAAAGGAAAATACATACGGGACTCGGAGGTACGATTATAGATGAAGACTGCTTAACCCGTTTAAATTTCTATCAGAATAATTGTAACCCTNNNNGATCCATTTTAATCTGATTATACCCTGAATATGCATCTAAAAAACTTAATAGTTCATGACCTGCAGTTGCATCAATCAATTGATCTATGTGTGGCAGTGGAAAAGAATCTTTAGGGCAGGCTTTATTAAGATCTGTGTAATCTACACAAACCCGCCACTTACCGTTCTTTTTTGGAACTACAACAGTGTTGGCTAACCAGTTAGGATACTTTACCTCACGAATAAAGCCAATTTTTAGCAATTTTTGGACTTCTTCTTGAATCACCTGATTCTTGAAAGTTCCTTGCTTTCTTTTCTTTTGCTTGACTGGAGGATATGAAGGATCTTCATTTAGTTTATGAGTCATCACCTCCGGTGGTATCTCTGTCATGTCAGTATGGGACCAAGCAAAACAGTCTGTGTTAGCTTTTAAAAATTCAATTAACTTACGCTTCACCTCCGGGCTAAGATTAGCTCCTATATACACTTTTCTCTCTGGCCAGTGTATAAACAAAACCACAGCCTCCAGCTCTTCTATCGTCGTTTTGATTTTTTCATTTTCCTCTGGTTCTTGAATGGACTCGGGCCTTGAATTTACATCTGTTTGATCTTGTTCAGTTGAGGTTGACGCTATGTTATCCTCAACTGAATTCTGTAATTGCTATTTGTCTTCACCCTTCGTGCTTGAGTCTGCCACGGAGTTGATGTTCCTAGATGTCTGTTGATCTCCCCTGATTTGACATATTCCCCACAGCGCTGGAAATTTAATGACTTGATGCAAAGTTGAAGGAACAGCGTCCATCTCGTGGATCCATGGTCTCCCAAGAATCATATTGTAAGTCATCTCCATGTCTACTACCTGGAACTTTGTGTCTTTGACGACTCCTTCAGCAAATGTGGTGAGCGTTACCTCTCCTTTTGTAACGATGCTAGAATTATCAAACCCAGATAAAGTATGTTCCTTTGGTATTACTTTTTCTTCAGCTTGCATCTCACGTAATACTCGTATCAAAATAATGTTCACAGAACTACCTGGATCAATCAAAACTCGTTTCACGTTAGTGTCATGTACAAGTAAAGATATTACCAGTGCGTCGTTATGTGGAGTTAATAGACCCTCGGCATCTGCATCATTGAATGTAATATTTTCTTCCTCCAATATATGTCGAGGCCGCTTCCCGTGGGTAATTGTTACTTTTGAAACCTTTTTATATGATACATCGTTGATCTCTTCACCCCCACTTATAACGTTGACAGTTCTCTTGGGTGAAGGTGGTTTTGGAGGCTCTTGCCTGTTCTTCATGTATGCTTGTTTACCTTTCTCACTGAATAACTCAGTGAGATACCCCTGTTTTAGCAAATGATCAACTTCACCTTGCAAAAACCTGCAATCTATTGTTTTATGCACGTGATCGTTATGAAATTCGCACCAATGATTAGGGTTTCGTCTGTTTGGATTCGATCGCATTTCCTTTGGCCACCGTACCTTATCTCCCATGCTTCTTAAAACAGCTACAAGTTCAGAAGTGCTTACGTTGAAATTATAACCACCAAACCTTGCCTTCAGACCCCTATCATCATCTCGTGGCTCGCGTGTGTTTCGATCATTCCCAAATCTGGAAGATGAGCCTGATTCTTTATTCCTTGATCTGTGATCGTACCTCTGATTGTCCTGCTTTGATCGTGAGTCTCTCCCCGCAGGTCCCATGTATGGATCGTACCTATTTTTACCGGATCTTTTTTCATTTTCAGCACGTCTTGAGCCTACTTTTTCTTCTTTTTTATGTCGTAAAATAATATCTTCTTCAATCCTCATCTTTGTACTGTATCTGTTATAGACGTCATTCCACGTCATTGCTGGAAATTCTCGGAGGCTTTCCTTGAGTTGCCTCGTAGCTTCTGAAATGTTCTCATTCAAGTTGCTTGTGAAGGCTATGGCTGCCCAATTGTCAGGTACACGTGGCAATGTCATTCTTTCACGTTGAAATCTGTCCACGAATTCTCTAAGCAATTCTGAGTCTCCTTGCTTGATCTTGAAGATATCTTCCATTTTTTTTTCAACTTTTTGAGCTCCTGAGTGTGCTTTGATAAAAAAATCTACAAACTCAGCAAAAGAATTTATAGAATTTTCGGGTAAAAGAGAATACCATGTTAACGCTCCTTTAGTGAGCGTTTCACCAAATTTTTTGACTAAGACTTATTCAATCTCCTTCTTAGTCAGGTCGTTTCCCTTTACGCCTGTTGTAAATGCAGTAACGTGGTCTCGTGGGTCTGTTGTTCCATCGTACTTTGGTATATCGGGCATTTTGAACTTCTTTGGAATTGGGAGAGGAACAGCACTTGGCTTCCAAGGCTGTTGAGAATACTTACCATATCTACCCATTTGATCATGGGCGGCACCCCAGGTATCTGCTCTATGCGGTCACTTTGCTCCATGAGCTGTTTCTGCAATGTTAGTACTAGATTTTGTAAATCAGAATTAACTAAATTACCTGGTTCTCCTTCCTGTGTCTCGCTGGGGGTTCCTCCGCTATCTGAATTAATTAGGCCAGAGCGAGGGTTCTCCAGAGTATTGTTATTTGGAGTAGATGTGGGTGGAGCAACAGGTAGTTGACTGACAAAAGCTTGAAGAGCTTTATTGACTTGTGTGGCGATAAGTTTTTGTAAAGCTTCATCCATAGCCTCCACATTTTTGAATTGAGCTTGTCTATCTGTATGAGACCCCTCAAGAGTGCCTTCACGAGACCGTCGTGGAGAACCTTGTGGAGAAGGAACTAATGCGTTATTATCCTGCAGATCTCCCTGAAGTTGTTGATTTGTTTGATTTTCTTGGTTTCCTTGAGTGTTATCATTGTTGTTTGCCATAGTTGATGTAACAAGGAAAGTTAAGCAAAGAGAAAATAGATTCCCGGTAACGGAACCAATTTGTTTAACCAAAAGATGGAATTTTAGTCAAAGCTAGAATTTAGAAGAACTCGGGTTACTGATAATCAAAGAAATGAATAAAAGGAAATAATTCTGAGTAGCAGTATAATAATCAAGAAAAACAAATGATACCAATGTATATTTCAATAGTCTTTCGTGTGTCTTACAACTGATCATATATCTCCATTTTATAGGTACATTTGAGAATGTACGTTATGCCCAAATCATAATGAGGTTATTATGAATAATTAAAGACATTGAATGCTACGTTACACAATCATTACATTGAATATATATATTCCTTAACGGACTCAACATTTAATACCCATTAAATGTTGTATCTGCACGCTTTTTTATAACCAGATTCATTCCTTCTGATGCCCGGATATAAATGATTTAAATAGGTACGGGTTACTTATCTGATGTCCCGTGCCTCTTCTTCCTTCTTTGCTCGTGTCTGTTTTACAATTCTTGAATCGTGTCTAATTGTGATTCATTGACCATTTGACCAATCCACGTGTCCTGACACCATATATATAAAATACAATTTTCCCCAATATAGATATATAGATTGAACACTTAGCTGGATCATCTTGATCTTGTAAGGAAGGATTTATCAATCTGGAATTCGTATATTATATTGTTTAGATTGCACATGAAAGCCAGTACAAAATCTAAATTAATGTCCCAACTATAGTAAGCGAATTTTAATTAGTAGATGATCCTAGCTGAGATCACTTGTCAGAAATATGTGAAATAAAACACGTAAAACTAAAAAATCTTGCTTCCAATAAACCTGACATGGATCTCCAATTCTGGAAAAAAACTTTAAATCCACCTTACTCATCACGAATTCTAGAAGAAGTCTTATATATATAGGCCCTATGTATTGTTTAACCAAAAAATATAATTTCGGTTAACACTAGAATTTGAGATGAAAAATCGGGTTACTGATAATCAAGAGACCAAAAAAGAATAATAGGCTTTCTGAGAATAATAATAAAGCAGCGAACAAGTTTTTATTTCAGTATGATGTCAACCATGATCTTTTCCCAATACAACTTCCTCCTTTTATAGTTGATTCTAGATAAAGGAATAAAACCTAAGCTTTAATGAGACAATTATGGACAATAAATGATATTAAATGAGCCGTTACACAATCATTCCTATTAAATACCAATTTTCTAACGTATCAGGTATTTAATACTGAATTTGGACTCCTTTTTGTCTTCAGATCCATGTTTTCAATGCCTTTTGATCCACTGGTTTTAAATGACTCGAATTGATACGAGACTCGTATCTAAACTGCTTCTCGTGCCTATTTCACTTCCTCTTCTCGTACCTGTCATCTCCCGTACCTTTTTCTTAATTGTTATACTTTGACTATTTGTCCAGTCCACGTGTCACGCCACGTCATCTTCAATATAAATTCAACTTTTTCCCAATACAGATAGTCCCCCCACTTTCCATTTATTTATCAATTAAATATTTGGGAAGTGGATCTTCATTAAAAAGGGAATTTTTGCCATAATCAATGCGATGACAGTATTACCTCTTCAATTGTCTCTTCTATTTAATGCACCATATACGTGTCGTCTTCTCATTAGTTCTGCGATTTTGCAGCCTTTTTCTAAGGCTTTTGTAACTCCACTATTCACGAAGTGATAGTTGCCTTTATTATAGGCTTTCCATCATTACACTTTTTAATTACTGACGGTTGAGTTTATATATAAACTTGCCCCTTTTCTTTCTTTGTCTTCTTCTCCATAAATCTTTAGCAAACGTTTTTCTTCCTTATTTTTGCTTCCCTTCGATTCATCTCTGCTCAACAATGGCGTCTCCAAACCCTAACCCTAGAAAAGTTCCTATTTTAGACAAATTCCCCAATGCCCCTGTTAGACATAGAAGAGACAGAGGAGGCAGACTTCGTACGAGGTTANGTTTGAAATTGCTTTATTAACTCCCGCACCTTTTCTAAATATTGCTGCATCCTTGCTTCCCTGGCTGTATAAGTCCCCAGCATTTGATTAACCACGAGTTGTGAATCGCTCTTGATTATAATCTGATTTATGCCAAGTTCTCGTGCCAATTCTAAACCTGCAATCACAGCCTCATACTCTGCCTCATTGTTAGTTATTGAATGACATTTGATAGCCTGTCGAATGGTTTCACCCGTAGGTGGTACAAACACAATCCCTAAACCTTCTTCTTTTACATTAGATGAACCATCAGCGAATAAAGTCCAAGTTCCTGGATTAGCTCCATTGAGCACCTGTAATTCTTTTTGTGCTTCTAATTGTATGTCGTGGCTAAAATCAGCCACGAAATCAGCTAACACTTGTAATTTTATAGCAGTTCTAGGTTGGTACGTGATTTCGTATTCACTTAACTCTATTGCCCACTTAGCCAACCTACCTGATAATTCATGTTTATGCAATATATTACGTAAAGGATAGGCGGTTACTACAGCAATAGGATGACGCTGAAAGTAAGGCCTTAATTTACTAGATGCCATGATTAATGCGAGTGCAAGCTTTTCCAATTGAGGATACCGTATTTCCGCATCTAACAAAGATTTACTAACATAATAAATAGGGGATTGTTTACCTTGTTCTTCTCGAACCAAAACCGCACTTACCGCTACTTCTGAAACAGCAAGGTAAATGAGCAATCTTTCCCCAGCCTTTGGTTTTGCTAGTAACGGTGGATTTGATAAGTACACTTTCAAATTCCTGAGTGCTTGCTGACACTCTTCGTTCCATTCAAAATGATCCTGCTTCTTAAGAACTGAGAAGAATTTAAAACACTTCTCTGATGATTCAGAAATGAATCTTCCCAAGGCTGCAATCCTCCCTGTTAATCTTTGAACTTCTTTTTTGCTCGTAAGTATTTCAGGGATTTCCTCAATGGCCTTAATCTGTGCAGGATTCACCTCAATACCACGGTTAGAAACGAGAAAACCTAAAAATTTACCTGATGCCACACCAAATGCACATTTTTCAGGATTTAACTTCATGTTATATTTTCGCAAAATTTTAAACGCTTCAGACAGATGCGATATATGATCTCCTGAATGCTGAGTTTTAACGAGCATATCATCTATGTATACCTCCAAAGTCTTACCTAAATGTTCTTGAAACATTTGGGTAACTAACCTTTGATATATTGCACCTGCATTCTTTAGACCAAAGGGCATTACTTTATAACAGTAAGTCCCCCTGTCTGTTATGAAGGAAGTTTTTTCTTCATCTCCTGGATCCATTTTAATCTGATTATACCCTGAATATGCATCTAAAAAACTTAATAGTTCATGACCTGCAATTGATCTGTTTGGTAGTGGAAAAGAATCTTTAGGGCAAGCTTTATTAAGATCTGTGTAATCTACACAAACCCGCCACTTACCGTTCTTTTTTGGAACTACAACAGTGTTGGCTAACCAGTTAGGATACTTTACCTCACGAATAGAGCCAATTTTTAGCAATTTTTGGACTTCTTCTTGAATCACCTGATTCTTGAAAGTTCCTTGCTTTCTTTCTTTTGCTTGACTGGAGGATATGAAGGATCTTCATTTAGTTTATGAGTCATCACCTCCGGTGGTATCCCTGTCATGTCAGTATGGGACCAAGCAAAACAGTCTGCGTTAGCTTTTAAAAATTCAATTAACTTACGCTTCACCTCCGGGCAAAGATTAGCTCCTATATACACTTTTCTCTCTGGCCAGTGTATAAATAAAACCACAGCCTCCAGCTCTTCTATCATCGTTTTGATGTTTTCATTTTCCTCTGGTTCTTGAATGGAATCGGGCCTTGAATCTACATCTATTTGCTCTTGTTCAGTTGAGGTTGACGCTATTTATCCTCAACTGAATTCTGTAATTGCTATTTTTCTTCACCCTTCGTGCTTGAGTTTGCCACGGAGTTGATGTTCCTAGATGTCAGTTGATCTTCCCTGATTTGACATATTCCCCATGGCGCTTGAAATTTGATGACTTGATGCAAAGTTGAAGGAACAACGTCCATCTCGTGGATACATGGTCTCCCAAGAATCATATTGTAAACCATCTCCATGTCTACTACTTGAAACTTTGTGTCTTTGACGACTCCTTCAGCAAATATGGTGAGTGTTACCTCTCCTTTTGTAACGACGCTGGAATTATCAAACCCAGATAGAGTGTGTGCCTTTGGTATTACTTTTTCTTCAGCTTGCATCTTACGGAATACTCGTATCAAAATAATGTTCACAGAACTACCTGGATCAATCAAAACTCGTTTCACGTTAGTGTCATGTACAAGTAAAGATATTACCAGTGCGTTGTTATGTGGAGTTAATAGACCCTCGGCATCTGCATCATTGAATGTAATATTTTCTTCTTCCAATATATGCCGCAGCCGCTTCCCGTGAGTAATTGTTACTTTGGAAATCTTATTTGCTGCAGTATATGACACGCCATTTATATCTTCACCCCCACTTATAACGTTGACAGTTCTTTTGGGTGAAGGTGGCTTTGGAGGCTCCTG
The DNA here is from genome assembly GCF_001879085.1 of Nicotiana attenuata. Lineage (NCBI taxonomy): Eukaryota > Viridiplantae > Streptophyta > Magnoliopsida > Solanales > Solanaceae > Nicotiana > Nicotiana attenuata. The sequence continues at coordinate 369,068 of NW_017670412.1, read as the reverse complement.
CCTGTTCTTCACGTATGCTTGTTTACCTTTCTCACTGAATAACTCAGTGAGATACCCCTGATTTAGCAAATGATCAACTTCACCTTGCAAAAACCTGCAATCTATTGTTTTATGCCCGTGATCGTTATGAAATTCGCACCAATGATTAGGGTTTCGTCTGTTTGGATTCGATCGCATTTCCTTTGGCCACCGTACCTTATCTCCCATGCTTCTTAAAACAGCTACAAGTTCAGAAGTGCTTACGTTGAAATTATAACCACCAAACCTTGCCTTCAGACCCTTATCATCATCTCGTGGCTCGCGTGTGTTTCGATCATTCCCAAATCTGGAAGACGAGCCTGATTCTTTATTCATTGATCTGTGATCGTACCTTTGATTGTCCTGCTTTGATCGTGAGTCTCTCCCCGCAGGTCCCATGTATGGATCGTACCTATTTTTACCGGATCTTTTTTCATTTTCAGCACGTCTTGAGCCTACTTTTTCTTCTTTTTTATGTCGTAAAATAATATCTTCTTCAATCCTCATCTTTGTACTGTATCTGTTATAGACGTCATTCCACGTCATTGCTGGAAATTCTCGGAGGCTTTCCTTGAGTTGCCTCGTAGCTTCTGAAATGTTCTCATTCAAGTTGCTTGTGAAGGCTATGGCTGCCCAATTGTCAGGTACACGTGGCAATGTCATTCTTTCACGTTGAAATCTGTCCACGAATTCTCTAAGCAATTCTGAGTCTCCTTGCTTGATCTTGAAGATATCTTCCATATATTAACGTTGAGTTTCTTCATGCTTCATCTACAGTAACATGCTGAAGATATCAGGTAAAAGAAGATCATTAACTGCTTACTCTTTGTCTTCTTTTAGATGGCGTTTTCCGACAGCAAATGACTTTGGTTCAGAGATTATTCCTGCCTCTGCCAAAGAATTCTGTGTCAAGGTTTGTACCACTTCATTTCTGGTTGGCATTTACACAGACCTTGATCTGTTGTTCAAAAAATTTACTACTACATCCAACCTTCTTGTTTCCATCATAAGGCAAGATATTCAATGTTGTTTCAATCACTATTCTGGTTATGATCTCCTAAACAGCTTAATNATGAGTATCATGACGGGGTAGCAACATCCTCGTCAGAGACGAGATTAACAGGCCCGGTTGGAGAAAAATGATGAGAAACTTCAGCTTCATCAGAGACGATATGTCTCCGAACTCTTGGCCTTTTTACCAAGGAACCATCCTCCTCTTCTTCGTCGGAGCTATCATCGTCTGCGGTTTTTCTTTTCAGAAGAATATCCTGAGCACTTTCTAAAGAAAGTTGGGTTCCTAAACGAGAAGCTGCAACTGCTTCAGCAGTAACACCTCGAATAGCAAAACCTGACAAAGAGAAAATTGAAAGTTAAGGCAATAAAGAGAAAAATCCTACATACGAGAAAGACAAAAACTCATACCGTGAGTCTTTACTTTCCAACCATGACGATTGGAAATAAATTTCCAAGACCTAGCCTCCATAGGAGCAATCTTCAACAATTTATCTACCCAACCACGAAAATTGGGAATGTTCTCCACAACTCCCATGGTTGCTAAAAAAAAAGAAACAAAGTTAAAGAAATTTGTAAATTCGAAAGAAAGAGGTACGGGAGAGATGAGAGACTTACGTGCAAAATTCTACTTCTAAGGAAAGGGAACGTTTTGTTCACCCACTAAACCAACTGTGGGAGCAGCAACAAATCGGGCATACCAGCCACGATCCTTATCATCTTCTGGGCTTACCAAAACTCTCTTACTCCTAGCCACTAAGGTAAAGACACCATTACGAAAAAGTCTAAGGGAGTATAGATGAATTAGGTGGGAGAAGGTGAAATCAACGTTTGCTAAATTGGCCAGATGCCTTAAACAAGCAACAACCCTCCATACAAGCGGGCCAACCTGTGCTAAACAAACTTTGAAGAAACGACAGAAATCGAGAATTACTGGGTCAATAGCTGGTTTAAACGCAAGAGTAAAAGGGTATGTGTAAATGAAAGAGAATCCAGTCATATATGAAGTAATCCTCTAATTTGGATTGGGGATTACAATGGGAAAATCATTACTCCAGTGACAATCTTTGCGAACTATGGGAGCTAAAATCTCTGTAATCATAGTGGGGTAAGCATCAACACGATCCAAACCAGAAATTTGGGTCTGAAGTGATTGTCTATCATGCTGAAAAGATAAATCGTTAGGGACTATTTCTTCTACCAAAGGTTCCTGTAATGGTTCAGAGGCCTCCTTGCTCTTAGAAGATGATTTTATAGAAAAAGAACCTCTAGTTCTAGAGGAAGAACCAGGGCTAGGAGAAGGCATGGCAGAACCACCACCACGAGAGGATCCTAAGCTACGAAGTCTCCCACCTCTTCTATGTCTAACGGGAGAATTGGGAAAATTGTCTAAAATAGGAACTCTCTTAGGGTTAGGGTTCGAAGAAGACATGATGAAGAAGAGAAAGAAGTAAACAAAGATTCGCACAATTTAAGTGTTCAAGGAAAAAGTTTTATGTGGTAAAAGGTGAAAGGAAAAATTGAATTTATACTGATGGGCGACCGTCAAAAGTAAAAACGCAGTAATGGAAGGATCACAATAATGGTAACTGATACTTCATAAACAGTGGAGCCGAAAAGACAGCCTGAAAAAGTGTTGGAAATTGTGGAACCAATAAGAAGATGACACGTGTCTAAAGCATTAAATGGAAGTGATAATTAAAGCGTCAACTCTGTCAGAACATTAATGGTGACAAAAATTCTCCTTTAATGAATTCCACTTCCCAAATATTCAAACTGATGAATAAATGGAAAGTGGGAGGACTATCTGTATTAGGGAAAATTGTATTTATATGGTGATGTGTCATGGCACGTAGACTGACCAAGCAGTCAAAGAATTAAGGTTGGTTAACAGATACGAGCAACAACAGACATGAGTAACGATAGATACGAGCAAGTTAAATGAAGAAGGTACGAGCAGTCATACAAATAATTCAACGCTCGTACCTATTCAAGACATTCAAAGGTCAAGGATCGAGAAGAGACAAAGGAATGAATCTGACAGCAAAAAGAGCCCAGATACAGCATTTAATGAGTATTAAATACTAGAAACGTTAGAGAATATGTATTGAATGTATATGATTGCATAACGTAACATTTAAGGTCATTAATTACCCATAATTGTCTTATTATGACAAAGGAAAAATCTGTATTCCCAAAACAGCTATAAAAGGGAAAGTCACAAACAACTGTAGGCACACGAAAAAATATTACTGGAATATACTTTGTTCTATTTGCTTTCTGATTATATTATTCAAAATCTCTTTCTTATATACTTTTCCGATTATCAGTAACCCGAGTTCTTCTAAATTCAAGCTTTGACCTAAAATCTAATTTTTGGTTAAACAGCCAGTCCATTAAGTTTAAAGTTTAAGTAATTACATATATACACTGACGATGCAAATAATATTTACGCTAATCGCATAGGTTGCATGTCATATTTACGGATAACTAGTTTCACTTATTATGGTGTAATTATTTACTGCTATTTAAATGATTTGATAGTGTAAAAGTATTTTCATAGTATCCCATATAAAGGGTAAACTCTTTTATGATATTGTAATTTATTTCAATGGGAGGCCACGAAATGCAAAAGGTAGTTTGTTTATTCTTCTTTTGAATCAGATTCTGAAAGCTGGATGACCTATTCCAGTTTCTTAATTAATGTTTAAGGAGTTGTTTATTGATAGATCGTAAAAGCAAAGCTTGCATAAAGCAAAAATTACTTTTTATAAGCACTTTTGCTATAGCAGCGACATCATACAGCTTTTTAGGGTTATCGTTAACTAGATTTAATCAAAAAAATTTCGTTAAAGATAGGATCTAGTTGATCTTAAGATCTTTTACTTTGAAAGTATAATACAAATAAATTATATTTAGCTAGCGTTTTGGTCATAAATTCCCAAATTTATTTTAAAAAAATCTTATTTAGGTTAAATTTGGTTTGAAGATGAAAATCTGTTTGGATATAATTTTTCAAAACATATTTCACATGTTTTTTTGAAATACATGAAATGAGACGTATACCCATAAGTTTTAAAAACTATCAAAAATACCAAATAACTTTGAAGAAAATTCATACAAAACAAGCGAAACAAATCTGAAAAAATTTATACAAACAAGCGAAACAAATATGAAGAAAATTTATACAAATATTAGCAAATTTTAGAAAATTACCTATAAATTTTGTCTTTGCGGGTGCATTGTCATAGATTGGCCCAACAACATTTTCTGTTTGCAGAGAAGGGCATTTATTTACTAGTAATCATTTATTTTTAAAACCTGTACAGACGGACAAAATATTTTAAAGTTGAATAACTTCTTGGTTTTTTTTGTTTGTTTTATATTTTGTTAGTTGTTTAACCAAAAAAAATATAATTTCGGTTAAAACTAGAATTTGAGATGAAAAATCCGGTTATTGATAATCAAGAGACCAAAAAAGAATAATAGGCTTTCTGAGAATAATAATAAAGCAGCGAACAAGTTTTTATTTCAGTATGATGTTAACCATGATCTTTTCCCAATACAACTTCCTCCTTTTATAGTTGATTCTAGATAAAAGAATGAAACCTAAGCTTTAATGAGACAATTATGGACAATAAATGATATTAAATGAGCCGTTACACAATCATTCCTATTAAATACCAATTTTCTAACGTATCAGGTATTTAATACTGAATTTGGACTCCTTTTTGTCTTCAGATCCATGTTTTCAATGCCTTTTGATCCACTGGTTTTAAATGACTCGAATTGATACGAGACTCGTATCTAAACTGCTTCTCGTGCCTATTTCACTTCCTCTTCTCGTACCTGTCATCTCCCGTACCTTTTTCTTAATTGTTATACTTTGACTATTTGTCCAGTCCACGTGTCACGCCACGTCATCTTCAATATAAATTCAACTTTTTCCCAATACAGATAGTCCCCCCACTTTCCATTTATTTATCAATTAAATATTTGGGAAGTGGATCTTTATTAAAAAGGGAATTTTTTCCATAATCAATGCGATGACAGTATTACCTCTTCAATTGTCTCTTCTATTTAATGCACCATATACGTGTCGTCTTCTCATTAGTTCTGCGATTTTGCAGCCTTTTTCTAAGGCTTTTGTAACTCCACTATTCACGAAGTGATAGTTGCCTTTATTATAGGCTTTCCATCATTACACTTTTTAATTACTGACGGTTGAGTTTATATATAAACTTGCCCCTTTTCTTTCTTTGTCTTCTTCTCCATAAATCTTTAGCAAACGTTTTTCTTCCTTACTTTTGCTTCCCTTCGATTCATCTCTGCTCAACAATGGCGTCTCCAAACCCTAACCCTAGAAAAGTTCCTATTTTAGACAAATTCCCCAATGCCCCTGTTAGACATAGAAGAGACAGAGGAGGCAGACTTCGTACAGGGTTAGAATCTACTCGAGGCGGCTCTTCTGGTTCTTCTTCTAGGAGTTCTATTCTAAAAACTCCTTCTTCTAAAGGTAAAGAAATTGCTGATTCTTCTCGAGAACCTTTAGTTGATGAAATCGTACCAAGTGATTTATCTTTTGTAAGTGATAGACAATCCCTTCAAAAGCAAGTTGTTGGTTTAGACAAAACTGACACATATCCTACATTAGTGACCGAACTTACAATCCCTACCATCAGAGGAGAATGTAACTGGAAAAATAGTCTTCGAATGTCAATTCCTTCCATAAACCAAAGAATTTCTTCTTTTAGGATTGGACATTCTTTTGTCTATACTTACCCTTTTACTTTGGGTTTTAATCCCCCAATTGACCCAATCATCCTCGATTTTTGCCGTTTCTTTAATATTTGTCTGGCCCAAGTTGGTCCTTTAGTATGGAGAGCAGTGGCTTGTTTGAGATATCTTTCTACCAAAGCCACTGTTAATTTCACCTTTTCTCACCTTATCCATTTATACCACCCTAATTTGATACGTCATGGAGTCTTTACCTTAACTGCGAGAAGCAAGAAGGTTTTGGTAAGTACAGAAGATGACAATGATCGTGGATGGTATGCCCGTTACGTTGCTGTGCGTACGGTGGATTTACTTGGTGAAACAAATATTCCCTTCCCTGAGAAGTGGACTTTTGCACGTAAGTTTTTTTTTTTTTTAAACCGTATCTGTTTTTGAGAATTTCGATTCTTTTTCTGACTTCGTCTCTTTTTGGTTTTTTGTAGCAACCATGGGAGATGTGGAACCTGTTCCCAACTTTCGTGGTTGGGTAGATTCAATTTTGAAG